>NW_014577936.1:128170-131312 GCF_000485595.1 Priapulus caudatus
CTCGTGGCAACTTTCATAACGATCCCAACGAACATTCTTTTGAGAAGGGTCCTGATACCATCCCTGTGCATTCCACTGTTTCGGCGTGTATGTGAACACATTTGGGACTAACAGGGTTTACTAGAATCCCTCCACTCCACCACAGAGTCACCGCAGTAGACGTTAGATGAGCGCTGTCGCTATGCGGCACTTGTTATTATGAATTATGTTATTATTTAGGCATTTGCTTTTTCAAAAATCTGTATCCGAAATGAGTTAAAGTCACGCTGTGACGCACCACAAATCATGTCAAATGCTAGCTCTAGAACTATAGCCTTTCGCTCCGCCACAGGAAGCGCCTGAGCATTAAGGCTAAGGCTAGTTCTAAGGCTAGCATTTGACATGATTTGTGGTGCGTCACAGCGTGACTTTAACTCATTTCGGATACAGATTTTTGAAAAAGCAAATGCCTAAATAATAACATAATTCATAATAACAAGTGCCGCATAGCGACAGCGCTCATCTAACGTCTACTGCGGTGACTCTGTGGTGGAGTGGAGGGATTCTAGTAAACCCTGTTAGTCCCAAATGTGTTCACATACACGCCGAAACAGTGGAATGCACAGGGATGGTATCAGNACGGACGATCAAAGGCGCATTCTACAAAGCTGCCATCTGACTATGTCAGATGAGCTAAAACGTATTGCGAACGAGCAAGCAGATTTGGCATGGGCTTGTGCATAAAGTAGCATGCCATGGTGGTTGGAACCGGACATTTATTTGTCTGAGTATTAATGTGGTTTAATCACGGTAGTAAAGTCTACAATACATAATAATTAATATATAGCTTACTGACTGCAGGCCCTCGATGCGGTATTTCAGATCTGGTTTGTCATCTCGAGGCAACAAGAAGACAATCTTTACGTGCTCCAAAAAATTTACTTGTGCACATCTATGAGCCGGTTAATGTCTTCTTTTGGATTCAGTGAATATCATATTATGCAGGCAGTGATATATAGAATCTATATTATAATAAATATATAGATTATATACATAGTATAACATAATAGCATAGATGTTAGACATATATAAATATTATATAAACAATTATACACGCCTCATATTTATTGCCAGTATTTCCCTGCCATGCATTCAGGCTTCGCACATAACCTAGGCCAGTGTGTCTGCGCGCGCAACGGCTGTTGCATGCCGTGCCGTGCGATTGTGTATTACACTTACCGAGTATATATACCGCTATTTACTTGTGCTATAAACGCGTTTTGGCGTACACAACTTCAATAAAAATCAGCCACTCACTCTCTCACACGAGTGCTAAAGAAATCTTGTTAGGAAACAGTGAGCCTCTAGGTTCTAGGCCGTATTTTAGCTAATTTAGTTATTAATTGCCGCCTACAAAAAAGTTTTCTATGGATTCAATCACCTTGTAGAATCATTTTTTTTTAATGTTTTAAAACTAACGACTACAGTTTGATTACAACGACGTGGCGCCACTCAACGCGCACGATCTAAGCAAGGTTGCCGCAAAACACTTTCCAGCAAGGGCTTACAGCACCGAGGGTATTTCTTATTTATTTCATTTAAAGCAAAAGATTGTAATATCTTATAAACGGACATATAGTTTCAGTATATATGATAAATTATAGCCCGTAAAATGTAATAGTCGCTTCGTGTGTTTTTAAATAGCTTTAGGTATAAATATAATATCACTTTTGGATTAGCCCTCGGCATTACCCTGCCCCAAAATAAATGCAGAATGACGCAAGCTTTTCAGGTGGCCCAGCACGGCGCCGGTGTCCTGGTGTCATGCGGGCGCCGGTTCAAATTTCGTATAGCGTTGATGTAATTAAATTAATTAAGTATCTGTGACAAATACATCTGGGTATAGATGATTTGTTATACAGTAAGTACAGCTTGTATGCTAGTAAAATCCTAGAGGTCAGTCCCTTTAAATGCGCTACCAATGTTGTACCAACTTTTCAATGCCAAAATATGCAGTGAGACTTATAATATACATGAATTATACTTATACACGAGATAAATACAGACATCGTAATCGCGTTACCCAAAATTCACACGTTTATGATTTGCATGCTGGCAGCGCTCACTTGTTGTGTCCATACCGATTTGCAGCTTTTATTCTTCAATCACAGGCAAAGTAGTTTTGCTGTTCGTCCTCTCATCACAGCGCGATTGCCCACCCTTACATTTCACAGTACCGTAATGAAGTATGCCCACGCCGCGACTGCTAAACAATCGTAACCCCCACCCGAGTACCATAGATCAATGCCGCGACCCGCCAGGGAAATACGCCATTGCCGCCTCTGAATAAATCTGTAATTGGTAACAGTAGGTTGCTCGCGGGCATTTTTCGTTTTCAGGGCACCGTTTGAAACTTTTTGAAGTGAGAATGTGGTCGATAGCGCCCTGGCTCAGATGGATGTTAGGAATATTAAACAACTAGAACTTTTCAGTTGTCGTCGGGCAACTAGATTTAATAATTAACTTGTCCGACATAGACTTTCACTTGCGCCCGGCAATTAACGGAAAACCTTAGTCGTCGAGGACGCCTGGACGGGGGTAAAATGATTCATGAAATTGAATGAATTTGAAGAGCCAAGTGACTTGGCCAGTGACAGTGGCAGTGAAGTGGTTACATTTTTACCATTAAAGCAACAAGAACTATGACCAATCATTATTTACACAATAAATTAGAAAGTCAGCTAAAATCAGAAGTAAATAATGATCAATTGCCACAATTACCTGGTGCCCGAGACATTTAAATTGCTCGTAAAATAAACTAGCAAGCAGAGTACCGCTTGTGTTCACCGACATGTTGTTCCTTCCCATGAAGCAGTACCAGCGCACCCTAGCGGCGCCTACCTTCAAATATTATCATTTATATCAAATTAAAATTCAAATTAAAATAAAATTTATTTCACAAATATCATTCCGATACATTGGCAAAAATAATTAATTAATGTACTAATTAGTAATTAGCACTAACTAGTCCATGCCCGTTAGGTGGTCAGAACTTCTGTTACACATACACTGAACAGACACACACACACACACATACACACACACCACACACACACATACACACACACATACACACACAACACACACACAAATGCGCGCACAC
>NW_014577937.1:0-320 GCF_000485595.1 Priapulus caudatus
AGCATAAACTATCTATAGCTACTGCACCACCTCACCTGTAATACACGCCTCCGTAGCATAAACTATCTATAGCTACTGCACCTCACCTGTAGTACATGCCTCCGTAGCATAAACTATCTACAGCTACTGCACCTCACCTGTAGTACACGCCTCCGTAGCATAAACTATCTATAGCTACTGCACCTCACCTGTAGTACATGCCTCCGTAGCATAAACTATCTATAGCTACTGCACCTCACCTGTAATACACGCCTCCGTAGCATAAACTATCTACAGCTACTGCACCTCACCTGTAGTACATGACTCCGTAGCATAAACTA
>NW_014577937.1:2076-2326 GCF_000485595.1 Priapulus caudatus
TCCGTGCTTACCTCCCAGCAGTATCCGTGCTTACCTGCTGGGAGGTAAGCACGGATACTGCTGGGAGGTAAGCACGGATACTGCTGGGAGGTAAGCACGGATACTGCTGGGAGTATCCGTGCTTACCGCCCAGCAGTATCCGTGCTTACCGCCCAGCAGTATCCGTGCTTACCGCCCAGCAGTATCCGTGCTTACCGCCCAGCAGTATCCGTGCTTACCCCCAGCAGTATCCGTGCTTACCGCCCAGCAG
>NW_014577937.1:2758-23882 GCF_000485595.1 Priapulus caudatus
AGAGGTCTTTTGTAATATCACAACAAGATTTGGTACGAATGAGCATTGAAAACTAAAATGACCGGTGGGCATGTCCTCTCTAAAATTAGAGATTAATAATGAATCAGAATGCGTTGGACTTCACATGATAAAGACCAAGCACACAGCTACATATATAGTATAGGACACGTGTCGCCATCTACGGGCTGTTATAAACTTTATTAGAGTTAGGTCAGCTAGGGCACCCTATCGATCAGAGAGGCACTCAGAGTGTGCACAGAACTTGCACTCCATTTTTAATAAAAAATTTCAACCAAAGATTATTTTATTTTGTAAATACTCTGTGTCATAGTTTGTCATAGTTATGTTATATGTCACGATAAATGGCAGCACTGGTCCGCCAGTGATGCACGTGTGGTTCTGCTGAGTAAACGTACTTGTCACATACTCTACGAGTTCTTTATCTAATTACGTATCCGTAGTACAAAACTACGACATGTACCGCGTTCACACGGTCATGGTTTGGCTCGAGCCAAATGGGCTAAATTTGGCTCGGGCTAAATTTGGCTCGGGCTAAATTTGGCTCGGGCCGGTTTGCGTCGGAGCGTTCACACTTACGCAAGTGAATACTGTCTGTCAAATTCAAATTCAAATTCAAATAAATTTTATTGCACACATATCTCACAGATACTTTGGCAGTATGTCGCGAGATAGCGTTGTGTACGATTCAGAATGTTTACTTCCGTTCCGAATTCAATTATCAATCTTGAAAACGTGCATCCTGATCAAATTTTTTTAATTTTTATACTGTTTTGGACTTTAATTCATCGAAGTACACGTTCGACACTCGCGGCATCTACCGCTCAACCGATTTAGCTGCTATTTTGTTTTTTACTTTGCTGCGATTTTGGTGCTAAAATTTGGCTCGGGCCTGGTCCGACATTTTCGATGGGACCAAATTGGCTCGTGCCCTGCTTTCGGAACTAAATGCAAAGCATGTGGCAAAAGTAACCACTAGCGATCTGTATGCCGCTCTTTCAAAACCGCGAACGGAGGGCAATGATTCAAGCCGAAAACTGGTTACCACCAAACCAAAGACTCGAGGCTAAAGTACAAACAGGGTATACATAGCCTAGCTACTACTGGCACAGAGCACAGTGATGACCGGCCAGTTAGCCCTCAACTGTACTTCCACTCACTGCAGATTGACAGTGTAGGATCTGTCTACGATACACAGGCAGTACTCAAGGTACATGTGGACCGTGGAGGATGCAACATGCCGCTGATATGCAAAATTGACACGGGAGCAGAATGAAACCTCATTCCGATTAGCACGTACAAACAGCTGTGTCCAGACCAACACTGCGACTCTAATGGTACACTCATCGGATTAACGCCATCTGACACTAGGATTACTGCATTTGGAGGTTAATCCATACAGCACTACGGTACATGTATGCTCACCTTCACTCACAATGGATGCTCCAATGCATACCCATTCCATGTAGTCAATGCTGATGGGTCAACTATCTTGGGTCTCCCTACATGCCGGGATATGAAGCTAGTTAAGCTGAACTACAGCATTACTACGCAACAAGACACGACAGCTANTGGGACGATTTACTACTGGATCTTTGAGATAGCGCGCTCACGGCTCCATGCCGTAAATGTATCCGACTGAAAATTGCTCCGTGGTTGTTTTTTGCGCGAAGAATTAACCGGATATTATTCTAGCCCTCAAGATTTCTTTAAGAGGTTCTTTTGCAGCCTAATTGGTTATAGGTTTTCAATTATAGTAGGTCAAATAATTTTTATTTCAGCTATTGCAACTATTTTGAGGTTGTAATGAGTTACATTTGGTAATGCTATATATAGCCCCATTCACCGTCGGAATTGCAGCGCATTTTCTATTTTTCGCATTCTTGTAATTTATTAAGCTTACAAGTCAAACTAAGCAGCGCTTTAATGTAAACATCCGTCGTGGACTATTAGTAATCTAAGTAAGTAGCCAAACGAACGAAAGACAATGAGATCATAATTAGATTAGCTGAAAGCTAAATCGTATCTGCAGAAGGAGCGCGCACGACAATATGGTTGCCGTCCTAAAATTATTTTATTCTGTCTTTTCAGGTCATATTGCATGCGCGATCATGTAGGAACATTCCAGCTATTGATCTCGACCTCTGGTCAGGTCTTTGCAAAGGAGATGACAACGTTAACGGAGGCCTACCTAGTAGAATTGTGAGCTCGAGACGCTGTAGTACAAAGGGCCTCGTTCCAACAACGAGACCCCAATTTTACGACCCAAACGCGGAGTGCCATTCCCCTTTAGGAATCGGTTTCTTTGACAGCATTAAGGAATACGTAACTGATAGGATACGGTACCGGTATTAGTAATCGATCTATTTAGTTAAGTGCCTAAGTCAGCGGGCAACAGTATTGCGCCTGTGGCTTCCGTCATGCAATAAATTGGATTAGAATAGGCGACTAGCGATGCCAAAGCACTCCCGCTCGCCAGTTGTCACAAAGTTTGCGCGAATACTCTAGTTACTTGAATTTCCGACATCCGCCGGGATAACATTAATATATAGTTTGTAGCCAAAATATATATAAAGCGATTTTTCTAGCGCCACACAAATCTGATTAGACATGTGCCGTTTTAAATTACTGGTCTGGGTACACTCTCAATCGTAGCAAACTAATGTTGATTATAATAACATCGCCACTATAATATTTATTACCAAAACGATGGATGTGCTGTGGATAAGCTCTTGATAGCTTTAAATAGCTAAAACGTGGCCGCAGATATTACCAATAAATGCTATCACCCAAATGTGTAATAAATAGTGTCACATAATTGGTATTTTATCGTACATTTTTACGCCATCATGTGCTATAGAGAGATACATGCACATGTCGGTAAGTAGCAACGCTGTAGGCCTATGCGTGCTATCGCGTATACGCATACTTGAAGTCGGAAACTTCAAAACACAACGACAGTGCTGCTACAATCATGAAGACAAAAGTAGTTAAATCACCACAGCGTCGGGCAATATTCTACCATCTAGAAAGAGCAATTTACACCGGACTAAATAAGGGCACAGTATATGAGCAGTAAGCAACACAGAGAATTCATGCTGGCTCCGCAAGAGAAAGAAAAAACCTGTGAGGTTGAATGGGTGGGTGGATTGATGGATGTACAGGCAGACGGACAGACGAACAAACGGATTGATGGAGGAATAAGGAATAGAGACACAGGCAATCGAAAAGCGAAAGACGATAGAGGGGAGGAGAGTAGAGAGAAGAGTGTGTGGCGGGCCTTGTGACATTCCTGCAAATTGCATGGTGTTACTCTGCTGGTACTCACGGCAAGATTGAGGTCAAGGCTTTGTTATTTGACATAAATAATTGTTCCTATACTAATGTATCCCACACGCAGCAAGGTGAGACCAACAGGTCGAAGCAATTAACAGCATGGACCCGTCAAAAAGCCTTGCAGACCTGCAGACCTTCCTTTGGCGCCTTGATGCAGTTTCCTGCAGCGGTTCAATAACCAACTAACGCGAGAGAATGCGCAGCCAACCTATGGCGAGTTTGACAAAAAGTCCGTGAATTCCCGGGTGGCGCCAGAGCATCAAGTCTGCCTAGACAGCATCAAGGCATGATTCTCATTGCGTCTAATTAACTACAGTATTTCGACAACACCAACCCGGTGACTATCCAGGTCGACGCTTCGCAACGCGGCTTTGGCGCAGCCCTGATTCAGGACAAGGGGCCAGTCGTGTACAGAACAAGCTCCTGTCTGATACAGAGACTCGATACTCCAACATCGAGAGAGAGATGCTAGCCATTGTACATGGTCTTGGGAGATTCCACTACTACGCGTACGGACGACATGTTGTTGTAGAGACAGATCACAAGCCGCTGAAGGCGATATTCAAGAAACACCTCTCCAGCGCCCCACCACCTCGTATCTCCAGGATGATGCTCTGGGTACAGAAGTACGACGTTGAAATTAAGTATGTCTCTGGGAAGGATATTCCACTAGCTGACGCTTTATCGAGAATAAGTCCATGCCCAGGTGACACGGTACAAGGGCTAGATGTTTCTGTTCACGAGCTGCACCTACACTTGAATGCTAGCCCCACACGGATTGAGCAGATCAAGGACGCAACAAGCAAGAATGACGTGTTGCACTCGCTCAGATCCCTCATCACGCAGGGATGGCCTAGTAAGAGATTAAAGTGTCCTACACACCTTCATGCGTATTGAATGTTGGCACTTATGCTGTGCCTAAGAAGCACACCATTACAGCACAACATTCCCTCGCCAGCAGAACTGCTCAAGTGAGAGAGAGTCAGTCTACCAGACCAATCTTCCAGCAACGCGAGCAGCATGCACACCGTGCCTAGTCGATGGTGACACTAACGCGAAGCTACAAGAGAGGCAGGAGAAACAGAAATTGTAGTATGACAAACCCTCTAAGACACTATCTGTGCTCTACCCAGGTGATTCTGTACGGGTACTAGATCCCCACAGCCATCACTGGGAACCTGGAGTGGTGAAAACCAGTGAACATAATCGCTCCTATGTTGTGGCGACAAATGGAAGCAGATTCAAGCAGAATCGACGCCAATTGCGCCCTACAAGAGAAAGCTTCAGCAGCGGCCAGGCAGATATCGCATCAGAGCATGCACCAGTGCTCCCATCGCCTGATCCTCTACCTACTGAAAGCTTCAGCAGCGGCCAGGCAGATATCGCATCAGAGCATGCACCAGTGCTCCCATCGCCTGATCTTCTCTGCCTGCTGAGAGCATATCGCAGGAACGCACTTCACCTCCCAGAGGCGTGTACAGGATTTGTACCAGGGGGGTGTAACCGTAACCCAGACTTGCGAGCAAGCGAAGGGGGGGTCTGGGGAGCCTTCCCCCATTTTTTTTTTAATTAGACCCCCTTAAATGCGTTTTCTGCGCGAGCAGGGGGGAGGTCCGGACCCCCTCCCCCCCCCACTCATGTACACGCCCCTGCCTCAGCTACCCCCGATTCGTCGATCAGCCAGAAAAGTGAAGCCACCTGAAAGATTAGACTTATGAACATTTTCTGTAGAGCCATATCATTGTTTTTACACAGTACTGTATTCGTGAAAGTTGGGTTATGTTATATGTCACGATAGATGGCGGCACTGGTTCGACAGTGATGCACGTGTGGTTCTGCTGAGTAAACGTACTTGTCACATACTCTACGAGTTCTTTATCTAATTGCGTATCCGTAGTACGAAACTACGACAGCTTCGAACTTTTATAGTTGAAAACTTTTGAGCGATCGACATAACTAGTAGTAGTAGTAGTACTAGAATTTGTATTGAGAGTCATCGCCGTCTCGGTGTAAGTAGTCCGCTTCGCGGACGGGTATCGTTTCACTCACAAAAAGGCGCGAACGTCCAGAAAAATTAAGCAATCCCCTTTGCTAGGTTTTGATCTAACGAACGGCATTTCATGGCTGCCTTCTGCAATGCTTTTCAATCTAAAGTGTATCCCTATGAATAAAAGAAAACTAAAATATGAATTTTTAAAGCCGCGAAGTATTATTTCTTATTGATGCAGCGCTTCGTTGCGAAAGCGATGAACAAGGCACCAGCGTGGCGATAAAAATTGTGTTAAACATCCGCACTGCTCTTTGACAACGTTCTCCGGTAGCCATGGTCAACAGCAACGCGATGTTTGATTCTACTATGTATCATATGTAATAATTCCAGATTTAAACATCTAATTCGTTAAGGAATTACAATATATAATATATAGATCATTATCCATCTACACTGTTACTGTCGTAGAACTGGTTTGTTCGGTCAGCCAGTCGTGCAATATGTCAGGCAGTAGTAAGCCTCTCAATATTTGCTATTTAGACCTACTATGCTGCGAAAACCTTTGTCTGATGTTTCCTTGAAACGAGGCCGTAATACTGAACATTCCTGCGAATCAACCCTGGCGGTCGTATAAGCATGCACAGATAGACGTCTGCCTGCTCTATCTGTCATTCGTACGGAGGCGACAGCAGACGTCTATATGAGCTATATTCGCGTATGACAATGCCGCCAGTGGTTTGATTCGGCAGAGAAATGTTGCACCGCATAGTGCACCGCATCCCTTTATAAGATATCGTGCTAATTTCGTGCGCAAAGACTGGCCGTCTATGCACGATCTATTACAACAAGTTTATTGAAACGAGATCCGGTTACGCGGAATTTATGCGGAGTTAGTCGTTTACCGATGACGTCACGTGTCGCCACCCGGGGCATCGTACTTACTTGACCGGATTTCCTCGCGTTTTGCACTGAGATTCTATGAATTTTCATGACGATAAATTATAGCGACTTTTCACTTCGTGACCAATAAAATATCAATAGTCGTGACGTTATTGATGAACGGGTAATAAACCTTGGACCCGTTAATTCACGACCCTTTCTCTATTACATTGGAAAACCACAAAAATGTCTAGATACAACAGTCAGTATATCAATAATTGTAAAGTTATTGATGGACGGGCAATAAACCTTGGACCTGTTAATTCACGATCCTTTCTCTATTACATCGGAAAACCGCAAAAATGTTTATCCTCTATAATGAATATATATATGGAATGAAGCAAAAATGCGCACTATCATGAAGTATGTTTACATAATTATATAACGACGCGATTAAAGCCCTCAACATATATTCGTGCCATCCGTGCCAAGGAGAGAGCTTGTATGCCCGCGGCGGCACCCAGCCCCAGTGAAAACTGTGAATCTCTTCACTAGCCCACTAGGCCAGTAGCCGAGTAGGGCACCCGAAAATTATTATTATTATAGCTCACATACAAAATGGCGATTAAGCAGAACTCGCACTAATTAGCCCAATTTACCAAGAAAAAACAGCACACATTTCGCGTCGTCGTGCTCGTCACTGTGAGTCGGTACGGTATATATATATATTTTCCGTTAGCGGGCGCCGTACAAACATCACAGGTAATATGTATGACGATTTGTTCACATAGGGTCATTTGAGAAAAGTGTCGCGCGCCGGTCCGGCCGCCGAAATCATCCTTGACGTTCCTACGCTCTATATTCCTCGAGTCCCTCGCAGGCCCGCTTCCGCATTTCGCCATTTAGTGCCTATATTATACTAACAATGCGCTCACGCATTGCAGCCCAGCAAACAGCGTTTCGGCCGTCACTTGTCACAGCCTGTGGCTGCTCGCACCTGATTGCTCCTCGCCCACCGCTCAATCGCACCCACGCTTGAGACGAATAAAAAGCCGGATATAATAATATCTCTATAGTGACAGGCGACGGCTACTCCTGTTAATTCGTCGTATATGAGATATATTAAATCAAGCGAACGCATCGCTACAGAGGTCCGTGCACATGCCACTCTAGTGTGCCCGCCTCAAAAAATAATAAACAGCCCGTTAAAATTTTTGATTTGCGTTTGCGCTGCCCTGATTGCCTAATTTAATCAGGCAAAATCGTTGAGCAAGTAGTTGTCGTTTGTTTTACCGACTTCACGGCTGTGCTTTACATGCACCGTACATATCGCGCCGGTTGCTGTTGCGCAGTAAACATGGCGATTTTGCGCCTGAGTAATTTTTACTTTTATGTTTTTCATTTTAGTGTTTGGATTTTTTACTTAATCTATATGCTAACCTCTCAACTTTTCGCCCTATAGCTTATAGGCCATTGTTTTATGTCGAATCCTTCTATGTGAGCGATTTTTTTTTAGTTATGATAACTTTATTACTATTTTGAATAGACGGTAATTATTTGAACATTTTATGAGTCCGCATGTCCATATATCATCAAGTTTTGGGATAAAGAATAGAGCAATCCGTAAATTTTGAGGTCTGAAATCCGTATTAAAGTTGGCGCTTAACTACCAGTTAACGTCCAGAATGCATCCCCCTCTAACTTATGGTGATCAAGTAAGCACGCGCGCGTACGCGAGTGCACACAGGTCACTAACATGGTCATTATACAACGCAAGCAATCAGCAGACATGGCCACAGGATTTCTTTGTTTTCTCTTGCTAACCTGAACAGAACAGGTTTTTGACGTTAGGAAGAATAGTCCGATGGGTTTGTACAGTAGCACAGGTACCTCGATCACGCATCTTAATTGCTGGCATAATTCGTCATGCAGATAAGTGGTTATCTCGGTCAGTTCCAAGCGCGGCTTTATAGTATAGCAGATAGTATTAGCCGCCACACGTACACGCGCACGCGGTGGTCCAACTCAGCCCAATGTCACGCGTTGGACGTGCTTACGTCGACACACAAGGGTTACAGACACGGCCCATATGTGCATGCCTACACGTAGACGCCGCCCCCCCGCCACACACAACGTCCTCATTCAAATGTTTATTAATTCCGCCATCAATCCGCTGATTCGCCGAGCCGAATCTTCTGCAATTCACGCTGTTAGTCAGCCGCTGTGGGAGTTGTTCTAGCACGCCAGACAGGCAACAATGCCGCTTTTTTTCAACGAGCTGCATTAAACATATCTTGCCGAATTACTCGCCTAACGCCCCATTAAAGACACGGGCCCAAGGGCAGGGATAGCTACGAACCAGGCGGTTTCTTACTTACCACTTTGGCTAAGGCATGCTAATCGCCGGGGCACAAGCTGTTCTTTCTGTTACTATTTGTAATTGACATTAGAACACATGGAAGGCGTGTATGCCTAATGTAAGGCGACGCGCTGGTTGCGCCACTAGCTGCGGACAAAAATCAAGAAATTACATTCGGACTACATATTATCATTTGCCCGAATAATCGACCATATGGCGAGCGGAGATGAAACTTATGCCCGCATTATAATCGAATATATGCCCATATAATCGCGAGCCAATCAAATCAAAGGAATTAGTGTCCACCATAAATTTAACTTCCGTTCCCGCGTTTTTGACCACTTCCGTCCCAAAAATTCAAAGAATATTGTCCACCATAAATAACTTCGTACCCGTTTTGACCGGGCTAGAGAACGCTCATTGTCTTGCTTCGCTTTGATACAGATTAAATGGCATGTATTGCCTAGCGGCCTTGCAATTATTGCTATGCGCCTGCGCCCGCTGAGATTTTTCACGTCTGCCGGCTAGACTTTTGGTTTCGCGGCCGAAACTGTCTGTTCGCAAGAGCGTTACATGTGTAGCAGGAGCGTGAGGCCGCCGATTACCAGGTCCAATTATCATTTATGGCCAATTGTAAAACGGGGAACGGAAGTTTTTATGGTGCCGACATAATTGCCCTTTTGATTTTTTGGGACGGAAGGTGGTCAAAACGGGGACGCGCAAGTTTTTATTGGTGGACTATTCCTTTTGATTTTGATTTGGCTTCCGATTTATATGCGGGCCCATATAATGCCAGCTATTCGATTATATGCCGGGCATATAATTCCTTCGCTTCCCATTGGATTCGATTATATGCGCGGCATATTAATCATGTAAGTCATTGATATTCTTGCCATTTTTTGTCCACTGTGGGCCAACCATATAGGACGCTGCCTAATATCACAGGCTTAGGTATAAGCTCTTATGATGCGTGATATTTGTTATATGTCTTCTTATTATTACAAATTGTGCTGATTCAGCTTTGAATTTAGGATTAGATTGCAGCTTACATTCGGCCGGGGGGGGGTTCGTTTTGATCCGGCCTGTTACAGAGTTGACCATACTGACATTTATTACAATATATCTTTATTCATATAAAACTTGGCTGCCTGAATGAAATTAATATCGGAAAACCGCCATTTCTACCAGCATATATTATAGGAGCCGCCACCGTCACAGACAACTTTCAGACGCAAATTTTCTCGGCTCAAACGAGCTGCTCACGAACCAGAAGTATTCTTTGGTTGAAATTTCAGCGAGCGCTTCTGCTCGGATGATATCAGAGAGGCTAGTTATGTGAGTTTTCGGGCAAATAGTCCAGTCATTATCATGAAAACCACCACCGTCGCCTGCATGCTTTTACTCGATCATGCCTTACTGTTTGCGTGCTACGCCCTTTACAAGCTGACTTTTTTTCTTTCCAGGTTTTGTCCATAAGTTCCTCGCGATGCCTTTAATGTGAGCTTGCCGAACGTCGATATCGGTGATCCCAATTCTTGAGATTTGAATGTCCAATTATACGGTGAACTTGATTGGCCCAGATTCAACGAGCCTAATCGAACTTTCCGCCATGCGTAACTTGGCCCAACAACGACGCAACAACCTTACCTTGGCTCGGCAGCTCCGGCCGCTTTCAATCCGCTTGTTTTACCACCGCACTACGGAGATTGCGTTAGTGTATACTAATATTCATTCTAATAAAACTATATATATATCTATTCTATATAATCTATTCTATATATCTATCAATCTATAATAAATTCGTCTATTAGATTAATATAAATATAGCAACACTACGCTGCGCACATGTGCTGCCCCCAGAGAGAACGCGCCCACATTACACACACGCCCCGTGCCCAACACGTAATGCACAGCAGATTACACGGGTAACATCCTTAAACCCCTTGATGCCCTCGCCTTTAGAGCGCAGGAACATATACATGCGAATATTCTAAAGTATACTTTTAAATAGATTTTAAATACTTTTAACTTTAATATACTTATCTTAGCTTTTTTTGGTACGAAAATGCGGAACGCCTAAAATTGCTTGGATAGCATTTCCCAGGAAAGCGCATAGTTTACTTTGGTAGCTTTCTATTCGCATGCCTTTTTAGGAGCCAAGCCCCACTGACGATTGGTGCGCTTGTAGACAACATGCCATTGAATTAGCCCTAAGCGTTTTCTCTATAGGTATTAGTTTACGCCTGTATGAGGCATTTCGTGTTCTTCCTCCTCCGCCAAGCCCTGTACCGAGTGGCATGTTCGGGCTTGGCGTGTTTCGTAATGAGATGTTTTCAAGCTTCAATGTTATCACGGGACCAAGAGAAGCTAAACTTCAAAATAACACTAGGCTGCTAATGCCATGGCGGCCAAATCGATTGATTCACGCACCTTTACATGACGCAAAGCCCAAACAAGGGTATGAAGGAAAGTGGAGGCTTGAGTATATGCTGACGAGATGAGGCGGCGAGATAGTGCGAGAGATGCGAGAGAGAGAGATATTGAGAATAGAGCAGATGGAAGCGAGCTCAGTTATAAATTAGGGGAGATGGTCTGATTAAATGATGATTGGAAGAAACATAGGGGCTGGGCATGAAAAGAAATCCGAAGCGAAGTGGGGGGCCCCCAATCCAATGAGACATGTACAGAGCAAAAGAGTTCGTGCAGAGAACGGGAGCGACGAAGGCAGCGAACGGCCGGAGGAGTAGGGAGGGGGGGGGATAGCAGGTGTGCTGATGCTGTTGGTGTGTGTGCTGTGTGTTGTGGCGCTGGCGTGCGTGCGCTGCCGTGCTGTGCTGCTGCGGTGCGTTGTTGTGCGCTGTTGTCTGTCTGTCTTGCCGCTGTCGTGCTGTGCCCGTGCCTGGCGTGCTGCGATGATGGCGTGTGCGGTTGTGCGCGTGCGCTTACGTTGTGTGTATGTACGTGCCATGGCGGGACTATTGCCATTTCCTGTCGCTTTTACAGATGTGCTTGTAATTGCGGATTCTCGTGCTGCCCTGTACGGACCCATGAGCATGCTGAAGCCCCATTGCTGTAACCAACAACGCCACCTGTATACGCGAGGACTGTTAAGACTCTGCATTAATTTTTGCTGAGATCGCGCTTATTCGCTCCTAGATCAGACTGTAAAATTGGTAAGTTCGCTAAAGTCTCTTAATTACCAGCTTCATCCTCACTTCCAATTTATTATAGCGCACCTGTTGTCAGGGTTGATCTTTTGTATCCCCTTTGTTGGCGTTTTATCTCTTGCTAAGATTAATACGCCCATGCCTGCCTGATTGTTTTGCCATGCGTGTTACACTTGCAAAAGAATACAGCATGAATTAAAAAGAAGATTTAAGAAAAAGATTTTTTTAGAAAAACTCGATAGTTTTCTAAACGTGCAAAAACAGCTCAATTCACAGTTAACCGCATTAACCCGTGTTTTAGGCCCAGGCATGGGGACAGGACTGGTGCCAATATCTGTTTCTGTTTCTCAATAGGCCCACGCGAGCAGTTCAACCAAATCACGGCTTTCCTTGATGCGTCTATTTGGTTGTTACGGGCTCAAACGTAACAGGTAGCTGATAATTTCTAAAGCATTCAGGCCAAAAATGTGAGTACCGCTAAAATGCGACAGCCACAAGGTGTGGTGCATAAATCTGTACTGACCGAATACCGATACTTTGCCAGTCGTTTATATGAATTTTGGTACAAAGCTAACATCATGCCACTACTAAAAAAATTTATAAACGTTATCAAATCATTTTTGAAAACAACCGGCATAATTGTTCAAAACAACCGCTGCCTAACCAAGTGTTCTCCGTACAATGATAATAATAATGCACGACACGCAACGGGTCCGGTAAGGACGACGCAGGCCTACACGCTTTTCGCCACATGTATTATTTGATACTATATTCATTTTTCGCAAGTTAATATAACTGCTCTTCACGCTAAATTTCATCGAAAAACTTAATATGGCAACAATGCGACATACCCACGATGTTAAGAATATTGTGATGTTAAAATAACCTTGAGATATTTCGATTTCGATTGTAAAAATTTGTATTAAGATTGGCGATTAAAAATGATTTATTTTTTATAGATTGAGCGCACATGTTAGATTTTCACATGATAATGTACCGTTATGATATACGTCCTATTTGGTGTAACACGCCATAGAGNGAGAAATCGAATACGAATAATATCCTTTCAGGCATGCTACGAACCACGTACTCAGCCTGACCGCAGTCGCAAAGACCGTCATTACGCGGTTGGACATCAATGACGATTCGTGCGAGGCCGAGGAAAGTTGCCGATGTTTTCTGCTGGTATAAAGTCATTCACTTGTTATCGATAACTGTGTGGCATACCATAGCTGTATATGTTTCGTACGTGCGCACGCAAGCATGCCTATGAACGCAGAATCGAAACATACTTACATCAATCTGCAAAGTAGTTTCTCGGTAGGAGTCGAGTCAATGAATGATACTATGATATTTTACCTCCTGATACAATAGATTATATAGTTATGTGTACTGGCGAAAGCCCGTGTGACGATACTCCGTGTAGTTCTGTTAGAGCGTCGGACAGCGTAGAACTTAGCGGGGTAGACAGCCTAGTCGTGTGATCAACCAGTAAGTTCTTGTTGAAACTAGGACTTTATTTGAGTTAAACTTGAACAGCATACAAAATATATACATACGTACGGGCAACCTAGCGGTGCGAGTGACGTGCCTAGGTCCGCGTCTCAATCTCTCTACATCATGGTAGATTAACCCCCTCCTGGGTAAAAGGGTAACACTCCGTAACTCCGGTGACTTTTCTCTAAATCTTGAGAATCTCTTCTTATTTTATGCTTGTCAATTGCTGCATAGTAGTGTATCGAGCCTCGAAACCGGAGTCTAGCAGAAACTAGTTCTGTCAAGACCAAAGACCTTAGGCACTAAAGCCAGCAAGCGACGTCCGGTTACGCAGGTGGCGTCCTAATCCCTAGCGCAAGGCGGATGGCGGCGAGGACGCGCCGAGTCACATTGGGTCGTTTGCGCGCCCGCGGTCAACCACTCCTATACATGTAGATGCTCTAGGTGTGACGTGTCCTAGCGTCAGCGTGCTTGCTGCCCCGCTTGCTGAGATACAATAATTTACCCGTTGGACACCTTCTTGAAATTCATGTTCGTGGATGAAGGAGAGACTGTAATACCGCCACCTAGTATAGCCAAAAAAAAAGAAAACTGGGAGGCGGTACATAATTGTTGGTATACCGAGCATTATGACAATGCATCGAATGAACAGTGATAGCAAACAACCAGAGTCCAGTCCCACTGCAATTATTACCGCCAAAGCCCAACGCTGTACCTAGCCGCGGATTATGACGAAACCCGGATAGATTCTGGGGCGTAAGGCGTTCCTTGCCATTCAGGCGCGATGTACCTCTCCTGTGCACCCGTGCTCGCATGTTGAGTGGTTTTGCAATATACGATCGCGTTTTACGCTGATGGCGAATGGGTAAATCATTGGGGTAAAGACAGGGATGGAAAGTCGGTTTTGAAAACGAAGTGAGGCGGGATCTTGCTAGCAGTGTCTACGTGAAAATGTGCACATTCGTAGCACAGGGGGGTGGGGTCGACAGGACTGCATCGTACTCAACTCGAATCGGCATGGAAAGGCTAGGAATGTGGGCGAGACAAGAATACATCATCTTACCAAACATCGAAGAGAGCAGTCGAGAGAGTCCAAAGCGACAACGCGACGTCAGTAATCGGTGAATTAAACGAAACAAAATACAAACCAAAAAAACAAGCGAAACATAATACAGTGGAGGACGGCCTATGAGCCTATATCGTAAACACAGAATCCATAGCCAGACTCTTGTATATTAAAATTTGATTTCGGGTTTTGCGTGTGTCGTGATATCGACCAAATGCGGTATCGGCAATTACGTGACTCAAAAATTACGCGACGCGTGACGAAATCGGACGTACCCAATTCCCAGGCGGAGCTATTTTAGCTCACTCGTCACCTTTACTTTACGCACTAAGGTGAGTTTTGTGCCGTAGTATGCCTCTGTTGGTAGGGATAAAAACACGCTGAATGCGGCTTCTCTAAATTGCAACATCTGAGGTCATACTTTTGAAGCGGCCAGGCGTCTCGCCTTTCTCATCGCATGTGCTTAATTATTATATCCTTTCGACGCTTTGAGTCACCGTCACGCCGTACCATGAAATTCGAATACCACTCTAGCTACGAAAATTCGCGCGCTGCTCGGCACTTCGCAAGCTATTTTACTGTTAATAAATTATTTCCAAATTTGTGGCTATGTATACAGTGAAATTACGATGTAGCTTATCCTATCGTCGCCGTGTAGATCTATCTCTTCTTTTTCTTCTTCTTCATCTGCTGCTCCTCTGTTGGTTTTTCATTCTCCATCTTCTCCGTCTGCTCTCCCTCTTCCGCTGGAAGGCCTCGTTCTCTTCTCATCTTCTTCCTCTTTCGCTCTTCTTCTTCTCTTCAGCTGGGGAATTAGCTCGATATAGGTAGCGAATGCAGATCGCTGGATCCTCCACCAATTATTGTACTGGGAAAGCGTTGACGATCTCCGTGTAGTTCTGTAGCGTCGACAGCGTAGATCGAGTAGCAGCGTAGTCGTGTGATAACCAGTAGCGAGTAGACGTAGTCGCAGATTTTTGTTGAACTAG
Source organism: Priapulus caudatus (assembly GCF_000485595.1). Taxonomy (NCBI): domain Eukaryota; kingdom Metazoa; phylum Priapulida; class Priapulimorpha; order Priapulimorphida; family Priapulidae; genus Priapulus; species Priapulus caudatus. The sequence continues at coordinate 18,060 of NW_014577937.1, forward strand.
GACTTTATTAGTAAACTCGCCCACATACAAAATATATACATACGTACGGCAACCCAGGTGGGTGACCGTGCCTAGGTCCCGTGGTCTCAATCTCTCTACATCATGGTAGGTAACCCCTCCTGGGTAGGTAACCTCCGTAACTCTGTGACTCTCTCTAAATCTTATCTCTTGTGTATTTTTGCTTGTCAATTGCTGCTTATATATATCGGCTCGAAACCGGATCTAGCAGAAACCAGACCTTAGCTAAAGCAGCAAGCGACGCCCGTTCGCAGGTGCGTCCTATCCCTAGCGCAAGGCGGATGCGGGAGGACGCGCCCGTCTATTGTCGTTTGCGCGCCGCGTCAACCACTCCTATACATGTAGATGCTCTAGGTGTGACGTGCCTAGCGTCACGTCCCGTTACCACCGCTTGCTGGATACAATATAATATATATTATATTATAATAGTAATTATTGCAATAGTAACAGGAGGACGGGTGCGCGTGTGTGTGCGTGCGCGTGCGTGCATGTGCATGTGCATGTGCGTGCGTGCGTGCGTGCGTGTATATGTGTGGCGTGCGTATATACATACATATATTAGCCTGACCAGGCGTAGGGAGAAGCGCGGTATATATATATTCCCACACATAATAAGCTCACGCATGCACGGTTGCACAAACACACATACATAAACGGACACAGACGCGCACACACACACACACAACACTACACACATCACACACCACACACACTCACACACACACAACACACCCACACCCACCACCCACACACACACACACACACACACACACCACACACACACACAACACGACACACACACACACATCACAGCACACTACACCCACACACAACCACACAGTCACACACAAACACACACACCTACACACACACACACTACACACACGACAACACACACAACACACACACACCACACACACACACAGCAGGAGGAAAAGATGAGAGAGAGAGAGAGAGACGCGCGCACACACACACGCACCCACACTCGCATACACACATAGACACACACCCAAACACACGCACCCCGCATATATTATAACATACGTATATGTATTTATATAAAGAAATTATTATTTTCTTTACCACTACACTTTTCTCAAACATTCCCATACTCTTTGCCTAAAGCTGCGTGTTACTATAACTATAATTACTATAATATAATTACTATACTATAATTACTATAATATAATGACTATACTATAATATACTATAATTACTATAATAACTATACTATATCTATAATACGTAATATTGCTGTTACAGGTGACATCCGCGTTAACGAGCAGCCAGGTCTTACGAGTTTCCACACGCTACTGATGCGAGAACATAACCGAATAGCCACCATCTTAGCTTCCAGGAACCGCAACTGGGACGACGAGAGAATCTATCAGGAAACCAGAGCAATAGTCGGTGCCATCGTGCAGCACATCACGTACAACGAGTTTCTGCCGCCGTACGTCTTGGGCGAGGACCATGTCGAGATACAATTGCCATCGTTATACTAGCTCACATGCACCTAGCGTTGATGCGACGATCGCGAACGAGTTCGCAACGGCAGCGTACCGATTCGGACACACTCTTATTCCGCTTGACCTGATCAGAGTTTCTAGCAGAGACCAAGGCACCTCGCGCGACGAGCTCGCACACAAGGCTTCTTTGACCCGGTCGACACGTTGTTACGGACACACGGTCGCGTATTCGGTGCCCAGATCGCTCGCTGATCGGCGACTCAGCTCGGGCAGGTCTCGGAAGCGCCCGACGAAAACTAGTTGACGCCGTCAGAAACAAACCTCGGAGCGAGTAGCAACTATGGTTCGGAAGCAGACACCTTGACTTGGCGCTCTGAATATCCAGGGTCGCTGGCCAGAGATCACGGACTGCGTTAAATAGTAGACAGCTGCTGCGCCTTCCAGAGGCTATATCCAGCCAATTTTCGGAATTCAGCGAGATTCCGGGAGATATCAGAGCAAAACTACAACGGGTTTACAGGTGCGTGAAATTATTCGCATTAACATCGCCTACTCCGCTACCGCACGGCCGAAACAGTAACTCTGCAAGGCTCTGGTCATTTTTGATCACGAACAATGAGCATTTGCGGCGTTCGAGACACTAAATTATTCTAGCCGTTAAGGTTTTTGGCGTGTATTACAAGCCGTAAGTGGTTGACAAGTGGTTTCGGTAAATTAGTTGTTACGAGAAAATAATCGCAAAATCGTGCGTTGAAGGCACACATGATTCGTCTTTATATTCGGCACACCCAATCGCAATTTTATATACGAGTAAAATTCTCCCAGGCGCATGCTGAAACGACCAATCCTTTGCTCGAACGATATTGTTACAGACCCATTATATATCGTAGAATAATATTCCATTTTCCGCTTGCAGAACAGCAGATGATGTTGACCTCTTCACGGGAGGCATTTCGGAAACACCTGTTCTCGGGGGTCTGGTCGGCCCAACGTTCTCCTGTATCATAGGGAAACAGTTTGAGGAGCTTCGACTTGGCGACAGATTCTTTTACGAAAATCCCAACTCATTCACATCAGGTATGTCGTGCTACAAAGCCAGTCAATCCGATAACACAGGCTCGGTCATTTTTGATCAGAAACAATGAGCATTTGCGGCGTTCGAGACACTAAATTATTCTAGCCGATAAGGTTTTTGGCGTGTATTACAAGCCGTAAGTGGNGTGTGTATGGCTTGCCGAACTTCCAAACTACAGCCGCTTACGACCGGTAGCATGACTACGGAGGGTGTGCACGACATGGTCTTAACAACTTTGACAGATAATTTAAGCTGACAAACGTAAGCACAGCTGAAACGACTCGCCATCGATGGATATACGAACTGGTAACTAAGAAATATTCAGCGATGTCGTAACAGTGTCTGGGAAAAATTCGTGTTTAGGATCTAAAAATCCTCGCTCATAACCGAACATGTCAGTTTATCTACACGCCGCACTGTTCATCTATATAATAATCTATAAACGCGGAACTCTCCCTAGACTGTCTCTGTGGCCTCAACGCACGGTTCTACTGCACATGCATGACCCCGCTGCAGTCAGTGCAGCACAGGGAACTTCACGCCAGTCTTGAATCTAACCGGCCACTTTTCTTCTAAGCAGCTTTACGCTCAAACGGAGTTGAGCAAACACAAGAAAGCTTTTCTAATTCGTCACTTAGAGCATTCCAACGAATGTGCTGTAAAATTTTAAGTCGGCTCGTACCAGAGGCGCTTAGTTTCATATTTGCTAGTTTTATAGGCTCGTAAGGCGCTTAGTTTCATATTTGACATAACCGTACTGTCATATATACAGTGAAATCCGGCACTGCACGCTGATGCAACCAGTCGGAATGTAATAATCTATTTTCATTCGGCTCGCAACCAAAGCTAACGTCATTAAAATACAATTGCTGTGAGTTGAGAAAGCAATTAATCGGGAAAAAAACTAATTATCTTAAACATTCCTATATCTCATGCACTACGTGGCCCTAGCTCAACATTAAATCTGTGTCTATCGCTTTCACTTTCATGTAGACAGTTACGCCCTAGGCACACACACATTGCCTAACTATTTGCGTGCGCGTGTAAGCTATACGTGCGTCTATACGTGCGTCTATGCGTGCGTATAGGCAATGACATATCCGTATGGCGATCTATCCCCACAGTACTGCCTCATTACAATCGTGTAGGACAAGAATAAAACTTGGCAAAACGTTTTCTATCCTGGAAAATATTCTTTTAGCCGTAAAGTATCCTTGGCGTCTATCCTATACGTATTGGCAAAATCGTATAAATGAATAGAACGCCAGATACCGCTTTATTGGATACATAATTAAGGATTTGTATAACTGTTAAACATTTTATTCCTATGTTGATTACATAAGTGGGTTCTTATGTCATTGCATTGCTACGTGTAATGCTGTAACCGCAGGCTCTGCAGCAGTATCTGCGCATTTATTATTACCACGATACAAATTACAGCTATATATGAAAATGTACGATTTACTACTGATCTTGAGATACGCGCTCACGGCTCAATTCCGTAAATGTATCCGACTGAAAATTGCTCGTGTTTTTTTGCAGAATTAACCGGGATATTCTTCTACCAGATTTCTTTAAGAAGTCTTTTGACAGGTAATTGGTTATAGGTTTCATTATAGTAGTCAAATGGTTTTATTTCACTATTGCATATTTTGAGGTTGTAAGATTACATTGGTAAATGCTATAATAGACCCATAACCGTGGAATTGCACGCATTTTCTTATTTTTCGCATCTTGTAATTTATTAACTTACAAGTCAAACTAAGCAGCGCTTCAATGTAACACATCCCTCGTGACTATTAGTATTCTAAGTAATAGCCAAACGAACGAAAGACTAATGAGATCATAATAGATTACTGAAAGCTAAATCCGTAATCTGAGAAGGAGGCGCACGACAATGGTTGCCGTTAAAATTATTTATTCTGTTTTTCAGCAATTACATCGCACCATGTAGAAACATTCCAGCTATGAATCTCGACCTCTGGTCAGGTCTTCAAAGGAATGACAACGTTAACGGAGGCCTACCTAGTAGAATTGGGAGCTCGAGACCTGTAGTACAAAGGCCTCGTTCCAACAACAGACCACAATTTACGACAACGCGGAGTCCATTCTTTAGGAACGGTTTCTTTGACAGCATTAGGATACGTAACTGATAGGATACGTACCGTATTAGTATCCATCCATTTAGTTATTCCTAATCGCGGCAACAGTAATTCGCTGTGGCTTCCGTCATGCAATAAATTGGATTAGAATAGCGCTGCGATCCAAAGCACTCGCCGTTGTCACAAAGTTTGCGAAATATTAGTTACTGAATTTCCGACATCCGCAAACTTAATATATATTCTGTACACGAAATATATTAATAAACGATTTTCTAGCGCCACACAAATCTGATTATGACAGTCGTTTAAATACTGGTCTGTATCACTCTCAATCGTAGCAAACTAATGTATTTATAATAACAATCGCACTATAATATTCATTACCAAACGGATAGGATGTGCTGTGGATAAGCCTTGTATTTAAATAGCTAAAACGTGGCCGCAGATATTACCAATAAATGCTATCACTCGGACCAATGTGGTATAAATAGTGTACAGCATAAATTGGTATTTTCACGTAAATTTTTTACGCGCATCATGTGCTATAGAGAGATACATGCACATGTCGAGTAAGTAGCGCAACGCTGTAGCGCCCTAATGCGGTGCTTATCGCGTATACGGCATACTTGAAGCGCGATAACACCTTCAAAACAACAAAACGAGCAGGTGCTAACTAACATCAGTGAAAGACAAAAGTAGTTAAATCACCACACTCCAATATTCATAATCTAGAAAATAATTACACCGGACGAAATAAGACAGATATTTAGCAGTAACAACACAGAGAAGCATGCTCCGCAAGAGAAAGAGAAGACCTGTGAGGTTGAATGGGTGGGTGGATTGATGGATGTACAGGCAGACGGACAGACGAACGAACGGATTGATGGAGGAATAGGAATAGAGAAAGCAATGAAAACGAAGAGAAGAGGGGAGGAAGAGATAGAGAGAAGGAGTGTGTGCGGGCCTTGTGACATTCCTGCAAAGTGCATGGTGTTACTCTGCTGGTACTCACGGCAAGATTGAGGTCAAGGCTTTGTTATTTGACATAAATAATTGTTCCTATACTAATGTATCTCACACGCAGCAAGGTGAGACCAACATGTCTGCTCCGTTGCGCTTTGAATGCTAGTTATGCACTGCTCAGTGCTGTCTGTGTAAA
>NW_014577937.1:23892-35605 GCF_000485595.1 Priapulus caudatus
CTCTACGTCTTGATTATATGTGATCCCATCACATTCAGTAGTCAAACCTCAGCAACTTCACGCTAAGAACTGTAAACGTCTTAAGTTTCATGCGAATGGACAGTGCTTGAACGCAGTACGGTTGTTGTCTCACACGAGAGTAGAATATGCACCATTATGCGGTACTTGACGAAGCGGTGCAATTAACTGTGGATCATACCTACTGAGCTATTATCTTTAGTATTCTACTGGCCCCGCGCTTTTGTCTTGTAATGTTAACGCTATACGTCCTGTGTTGACAGGACAGTTTGCGACGGGAAAACCTAAAGGAATAATTAGGGCTGTAATAATACTAGGGAATACACTGTTATATATTCGGTATACTATAATATTAGGCATAATACTAGATTAATTTTGTTCCATATGAATGATCCATGGCAGTTAGTGGCGAATTAACGATTGTCTTCGCGTCCCTTTGCGTATTAAGTCAACTGTTAAGAGCTATTTCTAGTGCTATGAGTATTAACTCTTAACTATCTAGCTCATAAGTTATTAGCCTATTATTGGGCTTCTATTAGCCTGATTAACTCTAACTATTAGCTATAAGTTATTAGCTAGTTATTCACTCCTATACGCTATATTAGTTCTTGCATACTGTCTGAGCCAACATTCCCGTTACCGACAACCCAACTCTAGTTCTAACCGATACCCGCATCAGACCACGCAACGAATTTAAACTACGCGTATCGTTTCAGGGATCGCTACACAGCCCCAATGCGACGAGCTACAATACAATATATACTTAGCCCGACTGCCTTCTTTTTTTTTCGCTAAGAAGGCCTACCGCAACTTTTTCCCGATCAAAGTGTACGCACACCACGGGCCATATAGCGTCCCCCCACAAGGCGAGATGCGACTTAACCGAATTTTATGAGCGAAATTGTGCAGCTCGAAGCAGTTTTAACGAAAACAAATTCCCTTCTCGACGGTCACACTCGGCGAGAACAGCCGGAGTACTGTTTGTTTTAAGATGTGCGAACGCGGCAATATGGACAATTACGGTGGAAGGGAGCGGAATATAGACAGACACAAACAGACCAAGAAAGAAAGAGAGCGAAAGCGAGCGTAGAGAGAGAGGAGAGAGAGAGAAGAGAGAGAGAGACGAGAGAGAGAGAGAGCAGAGAGAAGAGAGAGAGAGAGAGGCTGTGTTCATGTATGTGTGTGTGTGTGTGTGTGTGTGGTGTGTGGTGTGTGTCGTGGTGTGTGGTGTGTGGTGTGTGTGTGTTGTGTGGTGTGTGTTGAGAGAGAGAGAGAAGAGAGAGAGAAGAGAGAGAGAGTGTGTGTGTGTGTGTGGTGATGCGCGCGCGTGGGCGTTGTGTGAGGTGTGCGTGTGCATGTCGTGTGCCGTGTGTGTGTGTGTGGCGTGCCGTTGTGTGTGTGTGTTGTGTGTGTGTGTGTGTGTGTGTGTGTGTGTGTCGTGTGTGTGTGTGTGAGAGAGAGAGAGAGAGAGAGAAAGAGAGAGACAGAGAGAGCTATAGAGAGAGCAGGGGGAGGAAGGGGACCCTTGCTCAGTTCTACTATCTTTAGATATTTTATAATCTGTTCTGACTTCTGTGCTTGAGTTATGTTTTTATGTCTTATATATTGATCTATTTTGCTGTTTTTTATGTATGTTGGCTGTCTGTTTACTCTTTATAAATTGAGCTTTTACATCGGACACATAGGAGCTGGTTCTCAACCCCTTTCGGACCGCCGCCCTTGGCTCCATAAACTTATCCGCAATGCCGTCTACCCTAACTCTATATACACCTACCATTTGCCCACAGCTTCCCACCCCCGAGGTCGGGGCAGAACCAGCGACAGTGGAAACCACTGGGCGAACGCGCGGTGATAAAATTTATTGTAGGTCGGCGCGTAACTCTATCTATATGATATATGATACCTATATGATACCAGGTACAGGAGATGATACCTAATCATTGATACCTATATGATATTACTATATGAACCTATATGATACCAGGAGACGTGATACCTTATATGATACAGGAGATGATACATATATGTACCAGGACGATGATACCTATATTGATATACTATTATGAGATACCCTATATATATACCTATATGTAACCTATACTGATACAGGAGATATACCTATAATGATATACCTATACTGATAGCGCAGGAATGATACCTATATGATACCAGGAGATGATACCTATATGATACCAGGAGATGATACCTATATGATATACCTATATGATACCTATATGATACCAGGAGATGATACCTATATGATATACTATATGATACCTATATGATACCGAGAGAGATACTCTATATATACCTAATGATGATACCTATATGATACCAGGAGATGATACCTATATGATACTGGTCTATGGGTGTTCTGGTTGAGAAGCAACGTCGGGCACACAGAATAGTTGGCACGAAAGTGTGTGGGGGCGGGAAGACACGAGTGTACAAGCTTTGAATGCTGAGTAACGAGTCTAATGAGTTTGGAATCTGGCTCTATTCTATCAAGGTGGTCATAGCGGCGGTGTCTTTGGAGTTTTGCCAGCGGTACAACCCCGCTGCGACTGGGCCCCTATCTGCTAGAATCTTATATAAACCTCCGTGTCTCTACCGTGCATCCTCGTGCATCGCTCGCGAATAACTTTGCATATACGTGTATCTCCGTCTTATATAAGCCATCACATTCAATAGTCAAACCAGTCACCTATGTTAACCTTGTTTCATATGGGTGCGGTCTTGTTCAGGGGATGCGACCTATATAACGGTGCATTAACTGTGGATCAATTCTAACTAGCTATTATCTTTAGTACTTCTACTGGCCCGCGGCGTTGTCCTTGTAATCGTTACGTAACGTCTGTGTGTGACAACAGTTGTGACGGTAAAACCTAAATAGGAATAATTAGGCTGTAATAATACTAGGAATAATACTGTTATATATTCATATACTATAATATTAGGAATAATACTAGATAATTTTGTTCCAATAATATTCCAGCAGTTAGTGCGAATTAACCGATTGTCTTCCGCCGCTCTGCTATAAGTACTGTTAAGAGTTATTATTAGCTCTATTAGCTATTAGCTCTAACTATTAGCTATAAGTTATTAGCCTATTATTAGCTCCATATAGCTATTATTAGTTCTTGATACTGTCTGAGCCAACATTGCCTTACCACAAGCAACTCTAGTTCTAACCGATACCCGCATCAGACACGCAAGAATTTAAACTACGCGTATCGTTTCAGGGATCGCTACACGCAATGCGACGAGCTACAATACAATAATACTTCCCGACTGCCTTCTTTTTTTTCGCTAGAGGCTACCGCAACTCTTTCCGATCAAAGTTTACGCACACCACGGGCCATATAGCGTCCCCCCACTCAAGGCCGAGATGCGACTTAAACGAATTTATGAGCATTTGTGCAGCTTCGAGCAGTTTAACGAAGATGAGATTTCGCCAAAAAATTCTTCTCGAGGTCACACTCGGCGAGACAGCCGAGTACTGGTTTTGTGTTAAGATGTGACGAACGGGGCAATTATGGAGCAATTACGGTGGAATATAGACAGACACAAACAGACAAGAGAGAAACCCAGATTTGTTCTCAACTCACACATTAACTTCTCGAGTCCAACTTTAGCGCATCTACACAATAAATGACACCCTACCGACATTCTGCACTGCAGTAGGCACGAGAAGGACTAGCTGAAAATTTACTGCCACCGCACCACTTCGAGTCATTAATAATTAGCAAAATGTGAAATTTCCGATAACATCTTTTTCAGCGGGACAGAGAACAACCACTAATAAATTCTCCATAGCGTCCTATACTTAAAATTGAATTTCCAGCGAGCTGAAAAATAGTATTTTCGCCCCGCTTTTCGGCCGAGTGGCCAATATTAAAGCCTAGCCAGTAGCCAGTGTTACTTCAGCTGCTGCACCATATAGAGTTATGAACATATGTTGTCCGCGCGTTTTAAAAAATATCGCGAAAATTACTAATCACACCAACATTTGCTGCCTAAAAACAGTCGCGCAGTCGAACTGGGCGGCTATACATTGGAAAGAATTTCGTTTTTGTTATATTACCAGTAACCATCCACCATCTCCATGTGCATGTCATTGAACACACACAATAGCCAGCCTAAATAAATGCAACGACAAAACGTCGCATCAGCGTTTAGCTGCACGCAGCTGGCCAGGCCCTCCGCATTGCGTCGGCCGATTGACGCGGTCACATCCTCTAACCTAAAAGGGGAATGAACCGGTAGGTGATTTAATAGTGGTCACGTTCATATCCAACGCCCACGCGTACGGCTCGGCGGTCGACGCCCTGACCGCTCGACGAGTCGCCGCCACTTCGCAGTCGTCAGTTGTAAACGCGCGCTTGCCACAGTTCATTAGAACGGTTGATAGAGATCACGGCTGCGCAGGTGCAAGAGATGCCAGCGGTGTCAGTGGTGGTCACTTAGCTATAAGTTACAGACTGGCTGGTCAGCACTCACTGGACTCAGCAGTAGCGGACCGTGCGCCAGCCTAGCTTACCACCTTTCTCTACTGCTCGCTCTCCCTCTCTCTCTCTCTCTCTCTCTTCTCTCTCTCTCTCTCTCTCTCTCTCATATCCTCTATCTCTCTCTCGGTTGCTCTCTCTCTTCTTCTTCCCTCCCACCTCTCTCTCTCGGCTCGTCTCTCTCTCTCTCTCTCATCTCTCTCCTCTCTCTTTCTCTCTCTCTATCTCTCTCTTGCTTCCTCTCTATCTCTCTCCCTCCCACCTAAAGTCAGCAGTAATACTACAAGGACTGCAAGTCAACGGAGTTAACATCACGCAAGCCGCCCTTCATGCAAACATGCTCATGTCTGATTGTATAACGCGACATTGTATAACAATCGTGCTGCCCCATGTGTTAGAATGTGTGGTAACAACTGATAAGAATCGTGATAACATTGTATAAGCAATGACGGGGGATAAAATTCGTATAACAATCAGGGTAACATTGTATTAAGAACCAGTACACACGCCTACACAAACTTCTAAGAGAGGCAAAACACCGAACTCGAGGAAGGAGTTATGCAACCGTAAATCAACCATAATCATCTGGCTCCGCCCCACCCCGTCTCTAAATCCACTCAACATCCGGCATCCGAGCATCCCCAACATCCTTCCCTCTTCTCCCTGGCTCCTCTCGCTTGCCGCCGCCCAACAAGAAACAGCAGAACAAACAAACAACAACAACAAACCAATAACAACTACGATTGCACGGACGATAGCGCACAATCCGCCCCTCCGTCAGACAGAACTCACAGATGATTGTAAATAACAACTCTTGCGGCGTCAGGCAATGGAAGCTAACACGACTCTCTGTGGCATAAAAGCCGAGGCTTCCGCACGCACATGCGCAAAGACTCGACTGCACAGTCACAGAGTCAACGAATTGCCCGGTGTTGCCACCGAGAGCATTGGGTTTGGTCCAAGATCGTGCAGCGAGCTCCTTAAGTGTGGCGGAGCCCCAGATGGCCGTCCGCGCGCGCGCGCGCGACCTGCGCGTGTAATACCACGCCGGCGCCGACCTGCACGCTTCTCAATGAGCGGTGGCAGTCCTTTCGTCATATAGTCTGCCGCTGCGACAGATGCCACGCACTGACCGCCATGCGCGCATGTGTATGTCGAGCATACGTGTGTACGTGCGCGGCCACCTGTGCATATGCTGCTCCTGGCGGCGCCCGCGTCTCTCCCGTACGCCGTGTTCGATGTGCCGGCTATGGGCGGTGTTACTGGGCGTGACGCGACGCGCTGGCTACCGTCTGCACGCCCACTCCGCCCGTCGTGTGACCGTGCGACGCGATGGCGTGCGCGTATCGCGGCCACGGCCGCAGGCTGCGGCGGTGTATCTGCGCCCACGCATGCGGGTGTCGCACCGGTCGGTGCGCCACGCATGCGTTGTACGGTGCACGCACGCCGCTGTCAGGCTGCGACCCGCCATCGGCTGGTCCACGTGCACGCACGCGCCGGCCCGGGTTGTCGGTTGTACCTGCAGCGCGGCACCGAGGCTGGCCCCCGCGCCGGCCGCTGGCGTCACACGTGCGCATGGGGTGGTCCGGGGCGCGGGTGCGGTTGGTGAGCGTGGCGGCGGTTAGGTTGGTACGGGGTTCAGGGTTAGGGCTAGGGCGTTTAGGCGTGCAGCGGCTAGTATAGCTAGTATATACCCCCTACACCCGCGTATATACTGATATACGTACCCCAACCGCCGGCGTCACATATATAGTATATTCTCACCCCCCGTTTAGGCCGGGGTCATATATATAGTACTAGGCCGTTAAGAACGCCACCCGGGGGCGGGTGATACTACGTCATAGTCATTACCGCGTCCAGCCCTAACCGCCGTACCCGTAATCCCTAACCCCGTACCGCGCCCTGAAGCCACACACCGCATTCACCACCGTACACGCGCTTCGCGGCTCTGTAGCGATTATATGGCCTACGATCAAGTATAGTAGTATATAGGCTCTAGGCGCGGGCTACTGATCTCAAGCTATCCTCTAGGCGCCTAGTACGGGATACTACGGTACTACGGTATAGCTATTACTGTACTCCCGTCCAGTACTATATGATGATACCCTTAGACCCGATACGTACTATACCCTTATATAGCGTATACCGCCGTACACCGCCGCTCTTCAGTACCTATATCACTATATACCCCTAACCCCGCGCGCCCCGCGCTAGGCCTATAGTAGTATATATATAACATACCTATATATATACCCCTAGACCCGCCGTACGCCGCTATACTGACTACGGTCGCGTATTATATACTCATCTCATCATACCCCGCTGAACCCTACTATCCAGCACCGGCCGCCCCACGCGTACGTTTCGCGCGGCTCGGACGCTGAGCGCCTCAATGCGGAGCGTCAGCGCCACACTCGCAGCTCGTCACTCGCGCTAAAACGCGCGACTGCACAGCTTCATCGTAGAAGGTGCATTAGCCAGATCCACCGGAGTGCGAGGGTGCAGAGAAGATTGCAGGCGGGCTGGTCGGCAGTGGTTGCGTCGACTAGTATAACGGTTGACAGACGGCTGTCACACCTCACTGACTCATGCGTTAAGCGGACGGCTGGCGGCACGCCTACTTACGATTATGGATCCCGTCGTCCGGCACCCCGCCCCCGCTCTCTCTCTCTGCTCTCCTCCGCCCCTCCTCGCTCTCTCCTCTCCTCTCTCTCCTCGCCCCGGCTCTCTCTCTCTCGTCTCTCTGCCTCTTCTCTGCTCTCCTCGACTCTCTCTCGCCGCCAGGAGCGCTCGCGCTCCCGCCGGGCTACCTCGTCTCTCTCTCCCTTGCTCTCGTCTCGTCTTCTCTCTCTCTCTCTCCTCTCTCTCGTCTCGCCTCTCTCCTTTCGCTCTCGTCTCTCTCTCTGCTCTCTCTGCTCTCTCTCTCTCCCTCTCTCTTTCTTGTCCCTCGCAGCGCCTCGTCTCGTCTCTCTGCGGCTCTCCCCTCTCTCTCTCTCTATCTCTCTCGCTCGTCGCGGCTTCTCTCCTCTCTTCTCTCTACTCTCCTCTCTCTTCTCTCTCTCTTCTCCTCTCTCTCTCGTCTCCCTCCCACCCTTCTCTTTCTCGGGCCTCTCCCTTCTCTCTCTCCTCTCCTCTCGCTCTCTCTCTCCTGCTCCTCTCTCTTCGTATCTCCTATCTCTCTCTCTTGCTCGTCTCTCTCTCCTCTGCCCCTCCCACCCTCTCGTCTCTTCTGCCGCCGGGGGACGGGGGCGCGGCGTCCCTCTCGCTCTCCCTCTCTCTCTCTCCGTCTCCTGCGCTCTCTCTCCGCTCTCTCCGCGTCGTATCTCTCCTATCTCCTATCTACTCTCCTCTTGCTCTCTCCTCTCTCTCTTCCCTCCCACACTCTGTCGTCCTCGCGCGCTCTCCGTCTGCTCTCTCGCGTCTCTCTCCTCTCCGTCGTTTGATCTCCTATCCGCTCTGCTCGTTCGCTCTCCTCTCTCGCTCTCGCCTCCCACCCTTTCTCTCCTCCGCTCCTCTCTTCTCTCTCTCTTCCGTTCTCTCTCGTCTCGGTCTCCTGCACTCTCTCTAGCTCTATCTCTCGTGCTCCCGCTCTCATCTCGCTCTCCGCGTCTCCACCTAAGTGTCAGCCGCTAATCACTACAAGGACTGCCCAGATCAACGGACCCGGTTAACATTCACGCCAAGATTCATCCCGCAAACGTTCATGTGCTGCAGTGGCTGACGCAGCAGATTGGAACAGGCGCGACGCCGGTTGCCAAGCGGAGGGAGTCGGAAGCGACGCCGAGGGGGTCCTTGGCGCGGCGGCGCGCCCAGCCTCCGGCCCTATCGGGACCCGGGTGTGGGAGCGGTATACTCCCCTCGCAACGGGTAAGGCGCGAATTTGTTGAAAATTCGGTCTGCATGGCACACTCGCGGACTCTTTCTGCACCCCCACGATCAGCCCCACCACCGGGCCTCCCCGCCGCCCGGCGCGTGCGCGTCAGGTTGAGTTAGGGCTGCGCGGCCGCCGCGGCCGCTGCTCGCGCCTCTGGGCACGAGGCTTGGAGTATTCGAGCGATAGAGCGGCACGGCCAGCAATATCTGCCTAATCCCTGGATAAGGCCCGCCTCTCCCGTTGGCCTTCTTTAATCTTTTCCACTGTGTCCGGATCCGATCAACGTGCGGACGCACTGCGGGGCCCCTGGCATGTGGCCGCCGGGAAGGCCTCTGAGGTTACACACGACCATGTTGCTGTCGACCCGTTGCCTAGACCAGTGAAACATGCGCGCCACGGCTGTGACGGAAGCCAGCTGTTTTTCAGGAGGCGAATGGAAAGAGAGGTTAAGCTCGACCCAGAACCCGACAGCGATGAATGCACATTTCTCAACGGGGGAGGGTGTTCCCCTTCCATCCAGTAGGAGCGGTCGCGCAGCCCGCGCGTCCTCCAGGGGTTCGCCGCGCGCGAATTCTTTTTCTGAACGACGAAGATATGGCAGTGCCGCTGCCACAAAGATGGCCATTTCACTCTCGCGCTATTATTAGCGGTCTATAGGAATTCGAGCCTCCGGTCACAGTCAGACCGATCCCATTAAGGGCCGCGCGTTGCTCTCTTAATTTTTCTGCTACTCTCGATCAAAGAGCCCGGGTCATGGCCTCCTTGGTCCCCCCTTAGCAGCGGCCTATGTCCTCATTCAAGCACTGACGGGGAATATGTGGAAGTTAGTTTGATTGTGTTGTTAGCGGATTACCATGCAATGTTGCATTATTTCCGTCGATAACTGTTTCCAAGTTCCTCATATAAAAGTTAAAAGTTAAATTATTTTTTGAAAAAAGTAGCAGGCAGTACATACTCCACTCCACCTCCCGACGGAATAAAGCAGTCCGTCTTCGTACGGGGGAAATAACTCAGCGTTGCAGCTCTGTGTCCTGTAGGAAGCTGCACTGATAGCCGTAGGAATCATGCCGTGTCTCTTATAGAGATTACCCGGTTCAAGATTTACACTCAGTTTGAGGTGCGATACCGCGTGGAACAATAGGCGCGGCTTAGGAATAGGATCAGCACGTTTACGACACTTTTGGTCTGCCGTTTATCCAAAAATGTTTTCTGCTTTGCTCTGATGAAGAAACTAAAAACCCCTCATCTGAGAATAATGTTTCGATGTTCACCAACTAAAACCACGCGCTCGCTCCTGGATGAAAGGGTAGCTGCCAGGAAATACGGCCGGCTCGTTATATAAACAAAAAAGGAAGAATTTACCCAATGAAAAGAACATTAGTGTGTTTTGCCGTCCGCGCCCCCGCCGCCCCGGTGCCCCCTGATATGAGAACAGCTTTACTTAAATAGCGGTTGAATCGGATCCTTTGACAGATAAAAACGAGCGTGGGATGCCAACAATGGCCGTCTATAAGTCTTCGAATGATATTCAAAGTTATTCACAAAGCATTTCATTTCTTGGCTTGCTCTCTGTTTCAATAAGACGGTTCACACACCATAGAAAGCTCCCTGCTAATCAAAGCCACGACCTCGCTGCCAAAACCACAAATCTGAACCAAAAGAAGACATTATCTTCCTTTCTGCCTTTAGTCATGGTTTTTGTGGCGCTGCGCTGCCAGCCGCCGACAATTCTGCAAAATCCAAAGTCAAGGTCTTGCTGCGGCTCGATTCTTTAGGAATTTCGGGTTGAGCACATTATTGTCTTCACACCTCGCTGGTTCAACGAAAAGGAGAGATGAGGACCGTGAAGAGACATGCGCTGGCTGCGCGTCATTGTAGAACGACAGTTTAGACTTGACAATGCTCATTTTAGAGAATGTTCGTTTCAGCAGATGCAGAAAGTAACAGGAATTGTGGCCAGTCCTGATGAAGACGCGGAAAGGCAAGGGAAAAAAAAATTATTTGTTTTGTTTGCCAATCACA
Source organism: Priapulus caudatus (assembly GCF_000485595.1). Lineage (NCBI taxonomy): Eukaryota > Metazoa > Priapulida > Priapulimorpha > Priapulimorphida > Priapulidae > Priapulus > Priapulus caudatus. The sequence continues at coordinate 34,312 of NW_014577937.1, forward strand.
GCGGGGCGGGGGGGCATGGCCCCTTGTGCATTCCCCTTAGCTTACGCCACGTGCGCTCCTTGAATGTATATGCGGAATGTTTCTTTTAGGGTTAAGCAGAACATTATTCGGAGTTAATCGTCTCTAATCAAACGTGTTTTAGCGAAAGTTTTCCTGACATTCTCGGAGAACGTTGGTTTACGCTATGTAGTATGGACATGCATCAACGCGTGCCGGCAGAATGAGATATTAACGGTGCGTTGCAACACTACAGTATCCACGGCGCGCCTGCCGAGTACCATCATCACATCACACACACAAACAAGTACACAAGGAGGTATACACGGTATCCCTCATCTCCACTTAGGACACAAATATAAAGCGACTCGAGCTCGTATATGATAGCATCTAAAACACCAGACGGTAAATGTGAGAGACTCTCATGGTGCTATAATATCTTTTGGCCTTTCAATAACACAACCTGAACTGAACTTGTTTCTGACACTGGCTCAAAAACCAGAACTACGCAGGTAAGAACCCGCGTATAACGAGACATACGATTTTTCCAGTTGAGCCTCAAATAGGCTTCTGTAGTATAAACATTGTGCGTTAGCTGAAAAAATTAGGCGCTCAACACACTTCTAAATGGTTCTTACATTGGTTTCTGACTTTTAATATAGTAAAGCTCTATAACTGCATTCACAATCTGGCCCTCCGACTTAAACATTTTCTGCTAGCACGAGGACTGCAATCTTTGTCTCTGCTAATTCAATACCATGCATGCGGCTACAGTGTAAGTTTTTCCAGTGGTTACCATACTTTATGATACAGTATGCTATCAAGGAAATAAAAACAACATGCCAAAAAATGGTAGCGAGAAAAAACAAAAAGGAAAAAACAAAACATGCGAAAATTAGAGAACCACTTTAAAATCTTAGCCTTAAAACAAGGGTTCTTATGCTAAAGCCGGCGTCTAAATGGGAAATTTGGAAGTCCTACATGTTCTAAAAACCAATGTTCTTATACGCGGGTTTTTACTGTAGGGTAAGCATAGCCTAATTTTATTAATTAATTAATTACAATTAATTAATTAATTAATTAGGCTGGCAGATTAATTAATAGCTAGCGTGAAACGCACATTAATATTTGTGGAAAAGCGCCATGCCGAAATGGACTACCGCATACCCGTTAGCCTCGAGACATTAAGATACGCCCTCACGCGTCCCCGTAGCCACTCGCGGAGATCGGCGCAGAGGATACATGTTGATTACTGTGCTATAGTTTGCAACATTTCACAAAAACCGGCAATTTTAGT
>NW_014577937.1:35630-50960 GCF_000485595.1 Priapulus caudatus
GAAAGAAGTAGCGAAAGCGAAGCGAGAGAGAGAGAGAGAGAGAGAGAGAGGAGAGAGAGAGAGGAAGAGAGAGAGAGAGAGAGAGAGAGAGAGAGGAGGCTGTGTTCATGTATTGTGTGTATTTTGTGTGTGTGTGTGTGGTGTGTGTGTGTGGTGTGTGTGTTGGTGTGTTGTGTGTGTGTGAGAGAGAGAGAGAGAGAGAGAGAGAGAGTGTTGTGTGTGTGTGTGTGTATGCGCGCGCGTGTGCGTGTGTGCGTGTGCGTGTGCATGTTGCGTGTGCGTGTGTGTGTGTGTGTTGTGTGTGTGTGTGTGCGCGTGCGTGCGTGCTTGCGTGCGTGCGTGCGTGCGTGCGTGCGTGCGTGCGTCGTCGCGTGAGTGTGTGTGTGTGTGTGTGTGTATGTGTGTGTGTGTGTGTGTGTGTGTGTGTGTGTGTGTGTGTGTGTGTGTGTGTGTGTGGTGTGTGTGTGTGTGTGTGTGTGCGTGTGCGCGTATGTCGGCGCGTGTGTGTGCACGCGTGTTTGTCTGGATTCAGATGACTGATGAATGAGAGATAGATAGATAGATAGATAGATAGATAGATAGATAGATAGATAGATAGATAAATAGATAGATAGATAGATAGATAGATAGATAGATTGAATAGATAGATAGATATACATAGCTAGCTAGCTAGCTAGATAGTAGATAGATAGATAGGATAGATAGTATAGATAGATAGATAGAGATAGATAGATAGATAGATAGATAGATAGATAGATAGATAGATAGATAGATAGATAATAGATAGATAAATAGATAGATAGATAGATAGAATAGATAGATAGATAGATAGATAGATAGATAGATAGATAGCTTGCTAGATATATATATATATATATATATATATATATATTATATATATAAATATAGAGAATCCAATGGTTGTTTATGAACTCGTGTGTCGAGAGTGCTCAATACTACCATGAGTAGAGGCAAATATAGATTTAATAAAGTTACTACGGACACGGTAGAAATTTTGACTCTGTTTATTGCATACGGAACTGTTTCGTGTGGAGCGAAAGCTCCACACTCATCAGTTCCTAATACAGAGTGATCTATTTAGAACATCCGAGCAGTATAAAAACATCATGCTTAATGTGATCTATTGTTCGTATTCATGCGTGCGCGTTCTAAGAAATACCATAGATACCAGATACTAATTAGCACGTCATTGTCGGTGACTGCTGCGCGTTGGCGGCTAAACTGAATTCATCGTAAGAGTTCACATAACGTTCCTTAATAAAAATTTATCTTTATGTCTACATTTACTAACAAGTTCGTTTCTCTATTCAGTGTAGCGGTCTCAGGTTTGCACAATATTTAAAACTTCTCTGTTAAGGCATAGGTTGTACTTTCTGCGTAGTGTTCGAGTAGTGTGGCGCTTTGCTTCGAACACTACGAAGAAAATGCAACCTATGCTTAACAGAGAAGTTTTACATATTGTGCAAACCTGAGCCGCTACACTGAATAGAGAAACGAACTTGTTAGTAAATGTAGACATAAAGATAAATTTTTATTAAGGAACGTTATGTGAACTCTTACGATGAATTCAGTTTAGCGCCAACGCAGCAGTCACCGACACATGACGTGCTAATTAGTATCTGGTATCTATGGTATTTCTTTTAGAACGCGCACGCATGAATACGAACAATAGATCACATTATGCATGATGTTTTTATACTGCTCGGATGTTCTAAATAGATCACTCTGTATTAGGCCATAGATACTAACCAAGGGGATTGCTAACTCGCCGCATACAGGCGAAGTGACCGGTGGCGCGACCGAGGCTGATACGGCAGGTTAGTGAACTACAGTCGTAATGGCAGCATATAGCATATCGGATGTTTCGAAAGTAAACATTTGTTAAATATCACAAGATTTGCGACAGAAATAATAATATCAATTATTTCTGATATATAATTAATTGTATTTTGCATGACATTGCTTGTTTTATGCTAGTTCCTGACATAAATAATACATCTATATCTAAACGAAGTTAGTCATGCTTAGCAGCCTATATTGTATACAGTGTCAGTATACTAGTCTACTCTATACTCATAATCATATACATCCACTGGCGTAGCTAAAGGGGGCACAAGGGGGCCATGGCCCCCTGTTGATTGGCAAACAAAACAAAAATTTTTTTCCTTGCCTCTCACGCGTCTTCACAGGACTGGCCACAATTCCTGTTACTTCTGCATCTGCTGAACGAACATTCTCTAAAATGAGCATTGTCAAGTCTAAACTTCGTTCTACAATGACCCAGCCACGATTCTCTGCTCTCATTCTCCTTTTCGTTGAACAGGAGTTAGTGAATGACATTAATGTCAACGAAATCCTCAAAATGTTCTGTGCAAATCGACGAGAAGACTTGACTTTGATTTTGAGATTTCTGCAGCAGACAAAAACATGACTAAAAGAAAGGAGATAATTCTTCTTTGCTCAAATTTGTGTTTTGCAAGTTGGCTTTGATTGAATATTTATGTTCTGAACTCTTATTGACAGAAGAAAAGAAATGGAAATGCTTTGTGAATAACTTTGATATATTCGAACTTATAGACGGCCATTTTGGCATCCACCTCTCGGTTTTTATTTCAAATCCGATTTCAACACTATTTTAAGTAACGTTCTCTATCAGGGGAGGCAAAAACAATTCTTTCATGGTAAATTTCCTTTTATTTTAATAGAGCGGCTATTTTGGCAGCTACCTTTGTTTTTATTTGAAATCAAATTTCAATATGGTTTTTAGTTCTTCATCAGAGGAAAGCAAAAACATTTTTATAACGAACAAAATGTTAAATCTCTTCGTGCCCATCCGAGGACGGTTAACGTTTTCCGAACATTCCAAGAACATAACTCTCTCACCAAGTAAAACCAATAAATGCACAACGATATGGGAATGTTCTTAGAATATTTTTGGCTAATGTAACAAAACTAGAACCTCCAGCGAATGTTACGAGAATGTTCCGTGTTTGCTGGGTATTTACAATGGAGCCCAGCGCTCATCAATGTAGACTACCACAACAGAAAGTGAACAGGCGAAACAACAGCTATTGTTATGGGCAAAAGAAGTTCCCACACCGGGAATCGAACCCGGGCCACGGCGGTGAGAGCGCCGGATCCTAACCACTAGACCATATGGGATACTTGTGAAAATATTGTTGTAGTTAATATTTATTCCTTATAATATGTAACACAATTAATTGGATTTTGATAAAAAAAACTTCTTGCTTACAGTAACTTAACTTTGCTCTTCTCTTTCAATGCCCGTACAAGGAATTAAATGCTTTAAACGGTAAAATATGTATGAGTCGTGTAGAATTTTCCTTTAGCTTCGACAGGTGGCACGAGAGTCGGAGAGATAAAATGTCTGCACCCATGATCTTATCTCTTTTGCCTTACATCTCGTTGCCTTCGTCCTACTCCTAGTGCTAGTAGGCCAAGTTATGAAAATTTGGAAAGAATTAACGTTTTTCCGGAAAATAGGACTTTGCATAGTGATAGGGTCTGCAGTTTCATATTTCGTATCAAACGGGCGCAACATTGGTGATATGATGTTCAACACAAAGCCCCTACCCACTGACACTGTTGTTGAGAAAAAGGGCACGAAATGGGACATTTGACACAGTAAACAGTGAAAAGTCGGCACAGCCAACCATAGTTTGGAGCCCCGGCTCTCATTTTGGGAAATGTGTACATTTAGTGATAGTGTACATTCATAATATTGTGTATTTGGTTAATTATTTATGACACAACTTCATCATTTTATTTTGAAATATTGACGCAAATACCTTGGTTGGTGTATAGTATTAGTAGTTAGTACAACTACAAGTACGACTAGCAAGTTGTATTTGCTATACTATTCCTACGCTTCCGCAACATCGTCATCGGCAAAGATGTTGCAGATAAATCATGTTCAGCAAAGAATTTTGGTAACACTTGTATGTGTGTTGCTAATTATGGACTGCTGCTGCATTTTGGAGTGTCTTGAAAACTCACAGGCAAAGAGAGTTCTTTACCACTACCGGCGCTTCGATTACAGAAAGAAGAAACCACAGGTGAGTTTTCAATAAGACTGCATTCATGCATTAATTCACATTGAGTCTTCTATGGCTATACAAACGTTTTCGTACCCTGTGTGAGAAACAGGGTTGCCAAAGAAATCTCTAGTTTGTTGTAGAGCTATATCTGCCCTACGGCAAAGTAAACTAGAAAGAGGGCACTTGGAGAGTGCGAATCCTCCACACAGGCGATCGCTACACCTATGATATCAGAACGCTATTCTACAGCGCAGTGAAATAAATCTATATCAGAACACTGGCACACACAACACGCCTGGAAATACCGCCTGGAACCCCCGCCCCGTGTTAGCAATGGTACGGTCCTGCTATGACCCAGCGTTGATTCTATACTTATCCTGCGGACGAAGTGTAGCTCTATAGAGATCAGTGTTCGAAATATACTTAATGACCCTGTTACCTTGACTTTGGGTCAAGGTCCACTCAGAATTGATAAGGGTCTTACGCCCCATAAGATGCACCTGTGGGACCAAGTTTAAATCTCTACCCTCTTACGCCGTTTGCAAAGATATTGAGCAGACCGACACACACAGACACACACACATATGTACAAACGAACCAAAAACAATAGCTACACTTCGTGCGGAGGATAATTTACTCACCAGTGCTTGAGCTAGTGATTGTCTGGCAAAAGACAGGGTTCGTACGGGTCCTTAAAAACCATAGTCCTTAATTTTGAAAAATTGTAAATTTATGTACTTAAATAAGTCCTTTCATTTTCATGCAAAACATGTTAAAAAGTCAACTAAAAGTCTTTTAAAAATAATTTTCACTTGTTCCTAATTTCTTCCTAAAAATATTTTTGGCTCAGTTAAAGTTAGGCATTATTTGATTGGCTGAGTTGGCAAGTATCTTTTTAATTCCTGATGAATTGCTCCTTAAATGAAGGTCTCAAGGAACCCTAACCCCTAACCCTAAACCCTAACCCTAATCCCTGGCGTTTAGGGGCATTGTTGTATTATTCATAATTATGCTGCTTTCTTGTGTCAACAAAGTTATCAGCATGGCATGTGACTGGGCCCACCTATGGAGGTTCGAGAAAACGAATAAACATGGACTGGTTTCTGTTAACGCAAGGCTTTTGTCCTACTCATATATTTGTGTCTAATTAACGCCCACAAGATAAAACCTCCTGACTCAACCATGGTGGTCATGATCGTTAAAAGAGGACCGGAAAGACACTAGTAAATAGGACAGTGGTGATGCCCCAGTTTTCTCAGTTTGGCCCATGTTATGTTGGTTAGACAAGTCAATGCGGTATGGTAGTGCATGCTACACGCGCCAGTTAGCTCTCTGATCCTTACTGATTTTCGGCCGACTGAGCAGTGACTTTCTCTGACTATCTGTGGAACTTTACACACTGTTTGCCCTCCCGGCGGTAGTAGTTGACTACTGGCCACAGTTCCAAGTCCAACACCTGAGTCATTCGACTTTAGGAAGCCGGAGGGCTGGTCAAAATGGATCAGACGGTTTCGATAGCATTCAGACAAGTGTCTAGGGCCTCTCAGAAAAGGGAGAGAGGACCAGAACAAATAGACACCCCTCATCTACTCATGGGGATTGAAGCGAGAGGATATTCTAATTGTCACCTGAATCTAACGGAGGATGAGAACAAGAGTTACGAACTCACTAGAGCTAAACTGGATAGATATTTTGTACCGAAGAGGAATGTCATTTTGAAACGGGCCAAAATTCAAATCAACGTTTTCCAGAAGGAGGGTGAACCTGTGGAATTCGTTCAATCACCGATCTTTTCACTCTTGCGGAAACAGTGCGGACTTTCGGTAACACTGCATGACGAGTTAATCCCGGGATATGGATTTGTGGTAGACTTAAGCGCGGCAGATTGTCAGAGCGTCTGCAACTTTGAGCGCAGACTTGTCGCTTTAGACGCCATGGACAAGGGCTCGCCAGAGCGCAAACCATTCGCAGAGCAACAGGGCATTTCTGCGAGGGAGCGCCTCCCCCATTGCCGGCGGACGGTCGCCAAAGTCCAGAAACGACGAGGATGCTTCAATGGCGTCCCCAAATGTCCACCGCCTTACATCCGCCATTACAGTGCGTAGCAACAGTCGAAGCAGTTCTAGCCTAGAACAGCAGGCTGGGACGTCGTCGGTCCCAACTGTGGACAAACGCCCGCATGAGAAAAAAGCCGTGTCCGCCAAAAGGTGTAGAATGCGCCATTTTTGCAAAGAAAATTGGGCCCACTTCAAAATGTATTGCCGAATTCGCCAACATCAGTCAACGAGGTTGGTTGCGGCGCAGTTGAACCCCTCATTCCGCTTTCATTGGGAGCACTACAATTCTCAACCAGAGGGGGATCTTTCGCTGGCCCAAAGCCGAAGTAAAAGATAGCAGACTTCGTTCATCGTGTGGAAAATCGATACGGGTTTGCCAGTTACGTGTATTGCCATGAAAATGGTACTGGCGAACCGCTATGGAAATGTTGGGTCAGGCCTGCTAAGGTCCTAGTAGGAGCTGCTGGTTCAAAACTCGCGCTGTCGAGGATGTTTCGTGGAAAACTGATTGAGGAAAGGGTATCGTGCGCGGTCGCGAAACCGAACATCTACTTCCGTTCGCGACCTTGCGGAAACCACTTTCTTGGCGGATCAAGCCATCAGGAAAACTTAATCTCCGTGGTCGGTAGTCAGGTTCGTTCAAGGGCAAAAGCTACAAAGGTGGAAAATGTCATTTCCAGAAACTGGTTCTCGCTTGCGTAAGATTGAGGGTGACTATGAGATTAAAATATCGGAGGACAGTGCCGCAACCGTTACTCGATCTCACGGCCCCGCGTCGTTGTTTCCATATACCGCTGTACGAGAATGGTGAAGGAAGAGCCTCATTGCGCATGCGAGAGCATGGGAGTTATTTCCAAGTAACTGAGCCAACGATACTTGGCTGTGCTGGAATGGTTTGTGGTTCCAAACACCAACGGGAACTGTCAGGATCTGCGTAGACCTGACAAGTTGAATGAAAGTTGTTTAGAAAACGTGAGAAACACATATCTGACCGTCTGTGGACACGTCCCTAGGCGGTACTTAGTGGAGCAAAGGTGTTTTCGAAACTGCGATCGCCAACTCCGGTTTGGTGGCAGTTGGCCTCTAAGCAGGATGTTCTAGTCTGACCACGTTCATCACTCCATTCGGGGGGTTCTGTTTTAATAGACTCCCTTTACGGAATCTCATCGGCGCCTGGAGATATTCCAGCGCCGAATGCAGGACATTGCTAGAGGACTTAGATGGAGTTTTGATGCGTCATATGGATGATCCATTCTGCATCTTCGGAAAGGATCAAGGCGAACCGATGGAAGGAACTCACGCATGTTCTAAAGTGTCTGAGAGACGGCAGGTGTTACCCTGAATGAGCACAAGTGTGAGTTTTTCAGTCGATCTTCAAAGTCATAGTACCATAGGGTACTGTCAGTGCCGAAGGCATTGACGCAGACCACAACACCAGCGTCAAGGCTATTACAGGAGATGGAACGGCCAGGAAATCACGGCTTAGACGTTTCTAGGCATGCTAAACCAGTTTTGGGGAAATTCGTCCTAAACCTAGCGGACGCAGAGCGGAGCCTCTTTCGCTGTTACTCAGCGTGAAAAAATGCGTGGCTTTGAAGTCAAGCTTCAGGGAACGTTGCTTTCATGACGAACTGAAGGCATTCTTTCACGTGACTGGTATTCTGCGCTGTATTGATCCGAGCAGGAGACACGCTCGTCTCAAGCTGATTCGTCGTCGTTGGATTAGGAGCGGTTCATCAAGCCAGAAACGGATGCAATTGTGGTTGAAAACATCGCAGTACGCGTCACGTTCATTGTCTGATACGGAGAAACGGTACGCTGAGGTGGGAGAAGAAGCGCAGCCGGCAGCGTAGGGCTTGGCGATTAAGGTTCAAGAGTATCTGATTGGAAAAATTTTTACTCTAGAAACGGATCTGGCCGTTAGTGTTCGCTTCTTCGGCCATCAAAAGAGTGTGGATGAACTTCCCCGCACGAAGGTCCAACGCTTCAAACTCGTATGATGCGCTACCGATACAGTATTATACATGTATCCGGGGAAAAGAACTGTATACCGCAGACGCCCTTGTCGAGGGCGCCAGGATGTCTATTCAGCACGTCTGCAGGAACAGTAGAAACTCGCCGCAGGATGTCAAGTACGTGGGAGTTAATCGTGCAGGATGTCTGCCCGCCCCGAAAAAGTTCTAGCTGAAATTCGTCAGAAGGCAGTCCGAAGACGAAGTGTCTGCCAAATCGTCCAAATTACTGTCAGATGGTTGGGGGGCCTAGGACGATCAATACGGTCAATGGAGCTGTTGTACCGTTTTACCCCAGTAAGCAGGTGAACTGACCTGTTTTATGGACGGGTTTACTGATGAAGGGTACTAGAATAGTCATACCACAAGGCATGCGCTTAGAACTCTTGGATAGGATTCCAACGAAGGTCCACCAGGGGTAACTAGTTGTAGGCGTTCGTCACAGGAATCTGTGTGGTGGCCAGGGACTGAGTAACAGTTTTAGGAAACTCTAGTGCAAGGCTTAAATTCTGTGCCAAAAGAACGTGTTGTTCGCCATGAGCCGACACATACAACCGGTTTTCCCAAAACGTCCTTGGGCAGATCGTTCTTGGTTACAGACTTGTTCGAACTTGAACAGAAGTGTTTCACTACTTGTCAGTGAGTCGATTACTTCTCGTGCTATATAGGAGAACTCGCGAAGTTTGACGCAGGTTTATCATCGGAAGCCATAGTAGAGATCAACCATCTTGAAGTCGATCCTTTCGCGAGACATGGGTTCCAGACACGCGGTCAGTCGACAATGGACCACAGTCATTCCGCCAGAAGTGGAATTCGCAAGCTTCGCGGGATTACCTTACAACTTCACCGCTGCCACAAGTAGCCCGCTGTAATCCTTCAAGGCACAATTGCGGAGGTAGATCACGCGCGGTGCAAACGTGAAAGGATCCTGGTGAAAGAACGGCAAAGGACCCATAACTGTCGCACTGCGTAGCGTGACAGAGACCCACACTCTCTTCGCAACGACGGTACAGCCCGGCAGAAAATTGGCTGTTCGGGAGACGCGTACGTACCAAATTTCTGTCCGCATGCATCGAGCAACTAAAACTCCCGTTTCGGCGGATGATGGGACAACTCTCGGCATAAGACCGAACTTAGGGAGTACCGGCAAAAAGACGAGCGAAAACCGCGTGAGGCAGACGGTGGTGCGAGACAACTTCATTGAACTGAAGGATGGGAGACATGTGTGGAGTTCGTGAGTGTAAGAGACGTTCGCCGCTTAAGGTCATGCACAAAGCGGAGACACGCGATCGGTATGTTGTAGAGACTCAATCTGGGGTCGTCCCTGATGAGCGAAACCGCAGAAGCTTGGTGTCAAGCTTAGCCCAGATTATTGAGGCAGGATTTCGGTCGAAGAAACCGCCAGATCGCGAAAGTACATTCGTGAACAAACCCCGCAAGCAGATTGAGCGCAATCCCAATCCTGCGACTCGTTAGTTCAGTGAACAGGACATTCCCATCCGCGCGTGACTGAACTTTCAACTGCATTGAGCGACATTTCATCAGGGAAAGTAACTGACTGGGGGACAGCCTAAGCTATGCAGTAGTGACTAGGTCAGGCAGAGTTGTCCAAACGTGTGTTGTGAAGTCTAGGACTCGTGAACAATCGCTGTTTTAGCCAGATCAGGAGTTAATGTGAGAATTTAGTGTTTTAAAAAGATAGAGTGACGCGGGGGGTGTGTTTCTAACACTGATAAAGTGTTGATGCGTTAAATGGGTTACATGCATTCAATTGTGCAGTATCTTATATTTTAATCTTTTTGTCAGCGGAATGCATCTTTTGGTAATTATGGACTGTTATGGGGATCGATATCTGCAAAGAGCTGCATTATTAGTTTTATTTTTCAGTCTCAAAGGGATGTTGTATTATCATAATTTATCTGTTCTTTGTGTCAACAAAGTTATCAGCCTAGGCATGTGCTGCCACGCTATGGAGGTTGTGAGAAAACGAAATAACGATGGCTCGGATTTCTGTTAACGACAAGGCTTTTGTCCTATTCATTATTTTTGTGTCTAATTTAACGCACAAGATAACCTCCTGGACTCAACAGGCATCTCGCGCTGCAAAGGATATCTGGATTACCATTCAGGAAAGACTGTGTTAGCAAATATGAACCAAATAATAGTCTTGAGCGACAATTAAATTACCATGTAATGCAACGGGACTCTCCTCCGTGAGTTTCAATTAGCAGAATACAACAGTCGCTATCACTTCCAACAAACTGAAGTAGCTGGGAACTAGTCATATTGCAGAGCAATGTGTATGCTTATATAATCCATGAATAATTACAGTGCAGCTAATATACAGAAGCGGCCAAAAGGACGAGAAGCAATTGGGGCAAAAATAAAATTAGGACCAGTTTACTAGGACTTCATTTAAGGATGAAGGTCCTTAAAAGTTTAATAATATGGTCCATGAAAGTCCTTAAAAGTTCTTTAAATTAAGCGCATACAGATCCATTTATCTAACATCTTGAGTGGGAACACTGAAAGATGTATACATTTTTGAAAATATCTGATACCTTATACCTGAAAATATTACGGTAGATGTATAATATTAATAACATTACAATTTTATTCAGATAATAGATTATAGATCTTATATGAGCATTTTATTATAAAACATTGCCTATACATAATGATAGAAACATGGAGATTTAATTTTCACAATTTTCAGATGTCTGCTAATTTGGGCATTTTATGAATTTTGTAATTTGGGTGTTTTGCTAGGGGTCGTAATTTAGGCGCCGGTATTCAGTATGAAAAATGGCTTGGATTAGGCGCAGATCACTCGGGGTCACCAAACTCACAGCCATCTACAAAGTGGTCAAGGGGATAGTCTCGGCCCTCTTTTTCAATTTCGTGCTGTATGATTTGTTTATATATAAAGTTAAAAAATATTCGAGCATAATTGTTTTAATGTCTAATTGCAGGAGCAGTCCTTTAAGAAGTATTCTCGTGCCTGTGATCAGCGTGAGAAGTGTAGGCAACTTGTTGGTGCAGCACGGACAACATGTGGTCGGCAGTGCTTATCAGAGTACTGTTTCAATGAACTCTATGGGATAGATGAGGTAATTAAGCAAGTACTTGTGTATAACTGCATACAACATGTGTCTATTGAACTGGAACGTGGTCTTACCCATTAAGTGTTTGTTTAAATTGCTGATAGTTTCTTAATATTTGCATCCAATATGTGTCATGGTTGTTATTATTTTATGTGAATTAAAATCCTATTATAGTTTCCCCCAAATCATTCTCATCTTGCTGTGTCCAGTGTATGCCCCAGTTATAATTGCAGTATATTTGTTAGTGTTGTACTACGTATATATAGCAGACCTACGAGTACATAAAATTCAGTGTTACTGTTATCTATCGTCCATAAAACATCATCAAGATTAACCTTCTTCCAAAGCTAGTAATATAGCTGTATAAGAATAAGCTAATCACTGTATTAATGCAGTTTTTGTATTATCCCTGTCTTGCAGCTAGAAGATGGTGAGATTGACGTTAGGCTACACTCCTTCAAGGGATGCTTTTTTGAGGAGCAGTACAACATGACTAAGATAAAGAGAATTAATTGAGATAACATTGAAGACAAAAAATAGAGATTATATAATTTCAAAACATTGTACGTCAAATTAATGTTCATTTATTGTTCAATTTTGATGTGGGTATGTGGAGCCTTTTTTCATTGTGTTCCTAGTCATAATGTCAGCACATCCAAGTGAAATTACCTACATTTTTCATATTCTGTGTACTATGTTCTAGTAAATATTACCAAATATGTATGAATAGGAGGAAATATTCTAGCATTTTTATTGCAGCTAATGCCGTTTCTCTGCACTTCTGTATTTAACTCGTTAAAATAGCACTGTGGCAATGTGATACCTCCCTGGGCTAGGGGCATTAGGTGCAAGGATATTGGATTACCATCAGGAAAGCACGTTTGAGCAAATATGAACCAAATAATAGTCTTTGAGCGACAATTTAAATTACCATGTAACTGCCAAGGACTCTCCTCTGAGTTATTAGCAGAATACAACAGCGCTATCACTTCAACAACTGAAGTAGCTGGAATAGTCATATTGGCAGAGCAATTGTATGCTAATAATCCATGAATAATACAGTGCACTAATATACAGAGCGGCCAAAGGGACGAGAGCAATGGGAAAATAAATTAGATATTCACAAGGGAAGTGCTTCAGTGGTTTAAAGTAGTACTCACGTAAACCATCAAAAATATTTACTAAAATTCTACATCGTTTCGATACTGTAATTTAAAACAAATGCCGACACAGTTTGTTTCACTCGATAATGCATACAGTTTCGTTGATTCGGCCATGTGCTGTCTTCTGCTCGTCTGCTGCTTGCTGGCTTGCTTGCTTGCTTTGTTTCTTGATCGCTAAGTTTAGAGACACGCCACCAGGCTTGACATGAGAGTCACCTTCTCACTGCTTGTTTCCTCACACTTTGTTACCAGCCAGTAGAAATGCCGAAGTTCTGGAGCTTCTTACTTTACGTTGGCGTGCGCGAACATCGGAATGTTCGCAGTAATCTCACATATCGTGCTGCTACACATGATCGGTACACAGGCCTCGGACAGGACCACAATTACTATAATCGGTATCAATGCCGGTTTCTTCGTCTTTGCTCTTTTTCTCTTCTTCCTCCTACTCCTCCTCCTCTTCCTCCCCCTCTTCCTTCTCCTCCCCCCTAATATGTCTTCTTTTTTCATTGCCGTTCTACCTTGTTCTATATCGTATATTACCTTGCTGCTACTCCTGCAATACCCCAGCTACCGTTCTTGATAGTTACGATGCAGATGATTATGCGATAATGAGGTGCAGTAAATAATACACATAAAAAGAGCCAGATAAGTTTGAACTCTATAGGAATTTTTATATTGGTGACGACTTCGCGGTGGTGTTGGTCCTCGTGGTGGCGGTGGCGGGGGCGATGGCAGTGGCGGTGGTTCTTTATTACAGTAACATTCAGTTCCTTTAATTTTAATGCTGCCTCCTGCAAAATTACAGACCGATAGGTCCTTATGCATGACAAAGAAAGTGGTGGAAAAAGAATAATAATAATAAGAAGAAGAATTCGTGGAATAACAAACATTGCCATATACCGATGACCCCCTGGTAGCAGTGTAGCCAATGCGACGCGAGGGGAAATTTGACTCAATTGCCGCTGGATGGCGCCAGTTCCCGCTTGGAAGTCGGTACTGTGATTCTGTGCATTTATACGTTTATTCTATCATGAATCTATGGTTTATACACTAATAATAGCTTCTTTAATGCTAATCTAGCGTAAAGGAGAAAAATCAACTAAATGCCAACGTTCGCGGCAATTCTAAGAACGTGATTTGTTTTTGCGGGAAAGTAATTTACATATTTCTGTGATCATGACATCGATAAAACCTTTCACGTGTGATGATATGTTCCGTTTCAATAATGTGTAAGTCGTTCAATAATGCATGAGTACTACTACTACTGATAGGGTCTATGTCCCCCAGGGTACCGCCGGAACGTACCCTGGTACTAAATACTATCTAATATGCCGGACCGTACCTCGCCTACTCCACTAACGAGTTTAGGGAGTCGCCTACGCCTACTCCCTAACCTTAACCCTAACCATATCACTATCAGCAGGACAGGAGCGTATAAACTATAATGACAAAAGGAGTAAGACAACGATTTGGTACTGATTTCACTACTTTTTGTCGTACGAGTTCGATGTGAATAAAAATAGAAATGTATACAAACATGAGCTTCTTTTGTTCACTGGTACTTATTCTATCTTCCGGTAGTATTACAAACCGCGTAGCTTCCTTCGTTTTGACATAATTCGTACTTTTCGATGACATGGTTTTCACGTTAGTTACCGTCGTGTGGCGAGGCCACACTCTAAATTTGCACACACAGCTCTTCAATGAGCCACGGCAGGGATCGCGTCAGGCAGCGCCAGCGGCAACTGTACGCGGGCTAGAGATAACGGTTGCTATGCAATTAATGCAAAACACATTGACGCTCCAGCCGATTGTAGCTTTTCGCACGTTTACTGATAACGATTCATACACATCATTCCTCCGCGGGTGAAGTAGTTCAGATATTTTACCAGCGCAGCGTTTATTTAAAAAAAAAACTGCGGGATTAAACCATAAAAACAAGGCATTCTAACTATAGTTTAAATGTAAAATAGTTTTAATTTTTAAACCCAGCATGGGTGCAACGTAACTTAATTTGTAGGCGAATTTTCTGCACTCGACTAGGCTACGGCCGAAAAGCCCTACCGTGGCTCATTGAAGAGCTGTGTGTGCAAATTTAGAGTGTGGCCTCGCCAGAATACGGTAACTAAGGTGAAAACCATGTCGTCGAAAAGTAAGAATTATGTCAAAACGAAGGAAGCTACGCGGTTTGTAATACTACCGGAAGATAGAATAAGGACCAGTGAACAAAAGAAGCTCATGTTTGTATACATTTGTATTTTTATTCACATCGAACTCGTACGACAAAAATGTAGTGAAATCAGTACCAAATCGCTGTCTTACTCCTTTGTCATTACACGCTTCTGATATATAAATAAATATATATATATACCATGTGTATATATAGATATATATATCTAATATATATTTGAGTTCGTATGTATCTATGTATCTATGTATCTATGTATGTATGTATGTATGTATGTATCTTCCCTATAGGCGGCCAAACCGCCCAAGCGATCTGGATGCAATTTTCACAGGGCCATCTCTTATACCCGGGGAGTGTTCCTAGATGAAAAAAACCCGTCGAACCGTGAAACTCACCGAAAAATCAGTGAAAAACCCGTTAAATCGTCAATCTTCACACAATTCAGCACTCACTGCACAGTGCTGCCACAGACAGAAAAACCTATGACTATTTCTTGCCCTCACCTCATGATCTCATCAGCTGCTGGTATTGTGAAACCGAAACCGAAATCAATACTAAAACAGAGCATAACTAGGCATAGAAAATTTCTTCATTTCAATGTGCATGGTTGCGCGCCAAGCATTCACTAGACAATATACAGTGGACACAGACCCCACTCGCTGGAATTTCACACACTTCCCACAATATGGAATTTCTTTTATTCGTGGTACGATCTCACAATGGATAG
>NW_014577937.1:50970-64021 GCF_000485595.1 Priapulus caudatus
ATATAGATATCTATATTATCTTACTCCTGCTAGTAGTAGTGCTCATAGGGTCTATGTCCCCCAGGGTACGTTCCGGTATACCGATATAAATTGATTCCCGGTAATAAAATTACGGCGAATAAGTACAAATTGTATTTATTTACTACCACCAAAGTCTCTGTTTATTTGTTGACTCCTTATTGCCAAACATTGGTGTCATGGTGATCCACTAAACCATTAGGCATTACTCGCAGCTAGGGCCTGCATACCTCCCAAAGTGGTGCGTCGTCGACCGACCAATCGGAGCGCTCGCAGCTCCCAGTGACGAGTCGTCGACCGACCAATCGGAGCGCTCGCAGCTCCCAGTGACGAGTCGTCGACCGACCAATCGGAGCGCTCGCAGCTCAGGCACTAAAGCTGATGCTATGTTTTGTGGTTGCCTTATTTAAGCTGGCTATCGTGAGTGGATGGCTACTGGTAAGGGTTAGGGTTAGGGTTTAGCTTTATATTTATCAGCTTTAGTGCCTGAGCTGTGAGCGCTCCGATTGGTCGGTCAACGACGCGTCACTTTGGGAGGTATGCTGGCCCTAGCTGCGTGTTAAACCATTGGACTCTACATGCTGTTCAAGTTGAAGTGCTCCTCTACAACATTGTTGTCAACAATGCCAGTTAGTGGTGCATGCATGCCACTGGCACTGCACAAACTCACAAAGATAGACGGTCTATTATACCGGTATACAATTCGTGTTTATTTACTATCAATCATTTTATTATTGAAACGGCCTAAGTCACTTAAAGTGCCTGTGAATAGTATAGTGGTTAGTGCCGTAGTATGCGTAGTGGCACTATTAGTACTATATATTATTATGTATACAGAGGTAGAAATTAACTTTTGAACAAGGGAGTCCAACGGACTCCCTGCCCTCAAAAAGAGGTACCTTAGTCCGCTGCAAAACGAGGGAGTCCGCAGTCTGAAGTTCAAAATTAAAGCAATGTGCTTATTTTGAAGATTCATGCGGTTGCACGTCTGCCAAATTTTCTTTGGACATTTGCTGAAAAAATACAGTAATTCCGCAAGGCCGTGCTCTGGAACGAACTAGTTAGTGTGGCAAAATTTCCAGGAATTCACACGGACTCCTGCATATGCCAAATCAGTGAGTCCGGCAGTAAATCGGGGGGTATTTGACTCCGGACTCCCGTTAATTTCGCACCCTAGCTGTGTATATTAGTAGCTCAAAGAAACGGCCCTACATTTAATATACATTATAACATCTAAAGTTATCAAATATATATTGTATGTTATATATATATATATATATGTAATGTGTAATTGGTGTCACAGCCTGGCTGGGCTAGCATGCTAGTAGTATTAGTAGTAGTAGGTGCAGTGGTCCCAGCTTTATCGGGATAGGCCATGAACCATGAAACTCTGATTTTAAAATTGGTGCATGATCCTGATTTATTGATTTATGATTTCATTTGTTTGTTTATTATTTTAATGACAGGTCATCATTATTATTGGTAAATAACAACATCATTGAGCTTACAAGTAATTAATATAAGCCCCTTCATGCCAAGACAGTAAAAAGTGCTAGCTTATAGAATTGGCATATGAAAATACTTAGAAAATGTCATTTGCTTAGAATTATGCATGTGTTGATGATACTAAATGCAGTAATTTCAGAGCGTGTTATATAAATAATAATAACATTGTTTTTTAATATATATATTAAACTGGATAATAACTGTTGATTAAAATTTTTCCATTTACAGGAATCTAGATCCACTTACAGAAACTGTATCCTTACAATTTTATATGTACCATATATATCATCAAGATTACCAGTCTCTCAATTAGTATAACCATTTTTCAATCATAAGTTTACAATTATGTAGAGTATATATCATATATGTGAGTTTGTGTATATATACACTCGCATGCGCGCGTACGCACGCACACACAAAGTAATTTAGTTCATAGTTTAGTAATTCATAATTAGCATTAATAAAAACCATTATAGTTCGGTGGAGTCGAGTGATAAGCTGGTTGAAGAGTGATGGGGTTGTGCAGTGGGTCTGTGTCATGTAGGGAATGTCAAATCCTCCCCTTCAGGCATGAACACACATGCATGCATATATGCACACACACATGCATGCATATATATATGCACACACTCACACATGCATGCATATATGCACACACACGCGCCATGCATATATGCACACTCACGCATGCATATATGCACACCTTAATTCAATTGAGAAGTTAAAATTCATTTACCAAAGAAGTTTGTATCACTACTACAATTATCAACATATATATTAATTAAGAATGTCACTCAATTTAAAAGCTAGGTCCCTCTGGTCCTCACTGGTCGTTGGTTTGTGGCTGTTCGCGCTTCTCACTCGACCTGATACTTATACTTTGTATATAATCTGCAAAATTTTATCCTACATCAAACTAGTCTGTGCCAGTTAGGCCCAGACTAGACGTACAACGTACAGGCACAAATGGCATGTTTGTTTTTGGCGGATCATATGGTCTGGGTCACATGGATCCAGTGATACTCCACATTCGCTTCCATGATTGATCACTGATCCGCATCACAAATCGCTGACCCTTCTGGTGAGATGGATTCGAAAGCAATCCAATATAACTCGGCCAATCAGATTCGTCCCAAAGCCGATTTGTTTTAAACAGGCCCGTCTGATCTGGATCGCTTGATCCTGGTCTGCCCAAGCAAATGTAAATGCGCTGCGAACAGATCACCTGCCGATACGACCTATCACTGTTTGGTTCCCAACTAGCAGCGAGTGCTGATTGGCTGAGTGCGTAGTAAGTTACGCTGCATATATATGCTCAGATTATTACATCATGTCATGAAGCATGTACAATGCACTACAGGAAAATTTAGCATGCTTTGAAGCCACGTCTGGTCCACCTATATTGGGTAAAAGATTTCGAAATTCACTGTTGTTTTATGACAAACGCGAATGCGTGATTATAGAAATTTGTAGGTATATGCGATTAATTATGCACTTACTATCATAATACAGGGGTAGACATGAACTTTTAAACACGGGAGTCCGTTCACGGGAGTCCAACGGACTCCCTACCCTCAAAAAGAGGGAGTCTGCAATCTGAGGTTCAAAATGAAAGATATTTTAACAATAACGCATACATGTGCTGATTTTTAAGATTCATGGGGTTGCACTTCTGCCAAATTTTCTTTGGACATTATCTGAAAAAATACGGTAATTCCGCGAGAACGTGCTCCGGATCGAAATAGTTAGTAGCAGAATTTTCAGGGAGTCACACGGACTCCTGCATATATGTCAAATCAGGGAGTCCGACAGTAAATCAGGGAGTATTTGACCCCGGACTCCCGTTAATTTCGCACCCTGATAATATACTCTAACAGTAACATTCTAGGGGAAAGTATCCCTTAAATGTGTATTGTGGTCTAGTTGTATGTGTGCGTGCATCTGCGTGTGCCTGTGAGTGAACTTTCTGAAACTGCACTGTCCTGTGGTATGCACTAGTTTCTACTATGTGTTCAGTTATGTGTTTCATAAACTGCTGAAATAAATATAGTGACAAGTGGACTGCTCCAAACCATTTTTTTCCTTGATAGTCACACTTCAGTATGGTTTGTCATTTTACATGCAATACTTGGCACATTGGCCTGAATACTTTCAAGTGGCTCAAGCACCAGATGGAAAAATAATGGGATACAGTAAGTTTATTAAAATGTGTTTTTTAATAATATCATTTACATTAGTAGGTGACTAACATTATACATGAAAATTACGGTACCACTAATCAGTGTATCTTTGCTTCATAGTACACGTGTCCAAATCTCACTTCAATTTCCGTATTGAGATGTTTTGTATTCTATATAAATGTGTAATACAAAGTGGGAGTAGTTTAGTACAACAGTCTTCAACATCAAATTAATTTTTTTATGATAATTACAAATTAATTGCAGTTATTGCAGTAAATGTGTATCATACTGCACATATAGATGGTCATACTGTTGGAGAACAATGTTGCCCATGGCAGCAACTAATTACAAGACGTTAGCGAGACCATCTTAGTGATGCATGCAGGCACATGAACCTGAACAACAAATCGTGGCATACATTATGCAGAACAGCAGTGAGTAGCTTTAGCAGTATAGTAAATCAGACATCACACTAGTGCTGTGGCTATCAGCAGCAGCAGTGGCGGCAACAATGTCATTCGCAACACCGGTATTGCCAACAGCAGCGACGATTGTAACAGTTGCAGTACTTATTGTAGTAGCAACAGCATGACCAGTAGCGAAAGGAGTTGTAGTAATACTAATAGGAACTCAGCAGGAGGTTTCAACATCAGGATTCACAGCAATAGAAGCAGCAGTAGAGTAGCTGTGGGTGATGGCAGTAATAACAGAGGCAGACTGATAGTCCTCAGACGAGCACTGACAACCTGACATTAGTCTAGTTATGGACAGTGTTGTAGTCGAGTCTGCACCCCCCCCCCCAAGTCCGAGTCCGTGCCACCCGAGTCCGAGTCCACACCACCCGAGTCCGAGTCCAAGCCCGAGTCCGAGTCCAGTTTTGATTAAAAAAAAAGGGAAAAAATCGGAAAAAAAGAAAAAATCGGGAAAAAGGAAAAAAATCGGAAAAAAGGGAAAAAAATCGCAACAGTGCATCGTAGACATTCGAAAGTGTATAGTCAGCCGAAAACACAAAGACACGAGTCATACGAAACGTGTCAAAGTAACAGATCCATTTGTGTTTTACGAGAATGACACGGCTTGTTGAACCAAATGAGAGAGTGCTAGTACCTTCGAAGTGGTAGATGAAGAGAAAGAAGTGGTAGAAAAAGCGCAAAGGGACGAAGTGACAGCAGATTCAAACCAAAGGGACAAGAATCTTAATCAAGCCATTGAAAACGGGACAAGATTAAGCTGTGTATCTAGAAAACCTAGGAGTTTTAGTTTTAAATTCTTGTAAACTGCGTGTTACAATATGTACAGTTCAAGTTGTGTACTATGTATGTAGTGGCCTCGAGCCGGCCTCGACCCGAGTCCGGAGGGCTCGAGTCCGAGTCCGAGTCCGAGTCATTGCACTCCGAGGCCATGACCGAGACCGAGACCAAGGAAAACGGTCTCGAGGCCTACAACACTGGTTATGGATGCATTCATCACTGATGACCCTTTTTTTTAGTAATGGGAAAAGCTGAGGGACATGGAGAAAAGTGGCACGGACATGTCACTGCATTGACTGTAGCTCCTGAATATCGAAGAGTAGGATTAGCAGCAACCCTGATGGCTGGACTTGAAGAAATTTCAGAAAAGTATTCTTGAAATGTCAATTATGCTTTCGCTGCCATATTATAAACTCTAAACTTATCCAGCTATAAAGCAGAAACTTTTTATTATGTATCGAGTTGTAAGCTATGATAAATAACCGACTAGCTTTCAAGTTATTGTACACTTATTAACTTTTGCAAATTTCTAATTCATATAGGAAGAAGACCTACTTTGTCGACCTCTTTGTGCGCGTGTCTAATAAAGTGGCAGTTGACATGTACAAACACCTTGGCTACAGTGTGTATCGTAGAGTTATTGAATACTATAGTGGGGATCCAGATGAGGATGCTTTTGGTAAGTTTACTTCAATACTTGGTTGTGATATGTTTAATAAATTACACAAATTAATTTATTATAGTGAATATTGTATTTTAAACAATTCGTTCAGGGCCAGAATTTTTCTATTGTAGTAATGGTGGACATATCGACTTACAAGCCTTATGATTTTAAAACATTCTATATTCAGATAAAATGTGACATTTGACTATCTACCTGTAAGAAACAACCAAAGCTAAAACCATCATCAAAAAATAAATTGCTAACAAATGCCGCAGAGCGACAGCGCTCAACTGACGTGTACTGTAGCCGGGTATTCTTCTGATAAACTCACTGGCAACCGAATCAAGTGCGCCCTCCCGCCACTGCGTTCGCGCTCAGAGCATATATCTAGGATACTACTAATACAGATCTAAAATCTATGATAGACTTTGCTATACGGGTAGTACAGTAATAAAGATACAGCTGTGTAACTTTAATGACTTCGCTATATTAACATATTATCATGGATATGCGTCGAATAGCAAAAGCAGTTCAGTCCTTTGTTAACAGTCAACAAATCCATGTTTAACCCTCCTCTTGAGGGTCAAAAGGTTATTAGACACTTACTCTTCGCATGTCAGTGGAAAATACATTCATGGTCCTTTCAATAAAGTGATAAAAATGGTAGGTCAGCGCTGAAACAAAAAAGTTTTGCACTCGGTCCGTTAGACCATGTCCTCGGAAAATGTCCGATATCTGACCTTCCCCCAATGCCCTTTGACCTGTGACCTCAAATTTTGTGCTGGTGATGGGTTTCCTCCCCATCACACTATACATCGAATATTAAGAGCGTAGGTCGAGCCGTTGAGATTTGTGCTTCAATTCCGTATTTCCTCATACCTTAAGTTAAGGAGGAAATATTCCCCCTCCATTGACACATCTTGACCTTTGA
Organism: Priapulus caudatus; assembly: GCF_000485595.1. Lineage (NCBI taxonomy): Eukaryota > Metazoa > Priapulida > Priapulimorpha > Priapulimorphida > Priapulidae > Priapulus > Priapulus caudatus. The sequence continues at coordinate 57,520 of NW_014577937.1, forward strand.
TTCTTGACCCCCAAATTCGACATCCCGAGTCCTTTTCGCTATCTCTCCCCTTCCCCCCCCCCTGACGTCCCGAATATCAAGACGGTACGTCGAGCGGCCAAGATTTGTGCCCAACTGTTGACGGATGCACGGACACACGGACACACGGACGGACGGACATTCATGCGATTCTACAAGCTGCATCTTACTTCGTCAGCTGAGCTAAAAATGAATAAATCGTCTAGATAACTCCTAGAATAAATAAGTGTTATTCAATGTACTAAATGCTGTATTTCTTCACAGATATGCGCAAAGCAATGTCTATGGACAAAGATCAGAAGTCAGTTGTGCCACTTCAGCACCCAGTGTATCCTGAAGATGTTGAATGACCATAAAATGACTGGCGAGTCACTGCACTGCAACCTGAGATAAATAGTGCTTGTCTTGTGAGTAGCACAGGGAAAGATGCCTTAAAAACGTGATAGATTTTCTAACCATTTGTGGTAGGTTGCTATACCCAACTCATGTTTGATGTCATATAGCTCAACTGTCAATTGCCAATATTTGACACTCAATGCAATGGTACACTTTATAGTTTGGTGGGTGCATGTGGTTGTCAGTCAATCATTAAATTATTTTATTTTACCTAGTAATATTGATAAAGTGCTCTGAATATATAAAATTCTTAGGTGTCCTTCCATGTCGTTTCACATGTCCATATTGTACAGAGACCTTATTGCACAGACATACTAGTTTGCACATGTCATATAGCAATTTTGGTTGAAAGGAAGAAGCATTGCTATCCTATCCTAGCAGCTGAATTACCTATTGCCATTTTAAGTGTGCATTGTCAGCATTGCGTAATAATGTGATTAAAGGGATAGTTTACTCTAGGTTCTAGGGTTATTTTCAGTTAATTTAGGTTAAAATTACGCTACATAAAAAGTTTCATGTTCAATCACCATTAGAAATAATTATAAAAAAGTTTTTAAAACTAACGTATGCATACAGTTTGATTACAACGACGGTGGGCCACTCAAGCGGCAGATCTGAATTAATTGGCGAAACCACTTTCCAGCCAAGGGCTACAGACTGAGCGTGTTTCTATTTTATTAGCTCACGTTGCGACATAGTTCAGATGCCAGCTTGTAGAATCTGCACTAGATCGTCCGTGCGTTTCCGTCGCCGTCGTGCCGTCTGCGTCCGTCAAACAGTTGGGCACAAATCTTAACGCTCGACGTACGGTCCACAATATTCGGGTCGTTGGGGGAGTCGTCGAAAACGAGTTTGGGATGTGCGAAGCTGGGGTCAAAGGTCAAAGGTCAAGAGGTGTAAAAAGAGGGGCGAACATTCCACTCCTTAACTTAAGTATAGGGAGGAAAATGCAGAATTGCGGCAAAATCTAAACAGGCTCGACTAGGCTCGGTGATAGTCGGTGTATAGGCATCATGGTAGGAAAAGCCATCACTGTGCAGGAATTGGAGCGTCACAGGTCAAAGGTCAATGGGGCACAGGGCAGATTTTAGACAATTTTTTCGAGGACATCGGTCTGACGGAGGCGGATTGAAAAACTTTTTTGTTGCAGCGGTGACGCTAGCGATTTTTATGGCTTTATTGAAAGGACATGAACATGTCCTTCTGCCTGACATCCGAAGAGAGTGTCGGATACCTTTTTGACCCTCAAGAGAGGGTTAAAACATGGATTTGTTGACTGTTTAACAAAGGAGTGAACTGTCTTTTGCTATTAGAGCCCCCTCCCCCCGGCGACCCGCTCCCTTCCCCCTCACCCACCTCCTACCCGCACCCTTCCCACCTCCCCCACACCCTCCCCCCACCCTCCCCCTACCTTCCATCTGCGGATATGCGGCGTGATCCTAACAATGATGTGTACGGCAACTGCGCTGTCTGCAGTATCTGCGCCTAACGAAATGTGGTAGCTACGCACGACTGAAATTTACGTTATAATCGTAGCGAACAGACCTCAGATGAGCCCAGACGGCTCTGCGGCTCATGTGTTAATTAAAAGCAAAAGGATTGTAATATCTTATAAACGACATAGTTTCAGTTATATTATGGATAAATTTGTCCTAAAATGAACATCGTTCGGTTAAATAGCATTTAGGTATGAATATAATTGCACCTTTGTGATTAGCCCTCGGTCTGTATTGTACAAAATAAATTGGCAAATACGCAACTTTTTCGGGGTGGCAGCACGGTCGCGGGTGTCATGGCGCCGTTCAAATTTCGTAGCATTGATGTGTAATTAATTATAACAATCAAATTAGGTATCTGGTAACAAATACGTGTGGGTATAGACGATTTGTTATACAGTAAATACAGTTATATGCAGTAAAACCCTAGAGTCTACTATCCCTTTAATCGAACAAATAAATATTGAATGTCTATAGTAGATGATGAAAATTATTATTATTATTATATATGTGAATATCCTTGTGTATTAGTAGCAGAGAAAGTTAGAATTGTTTACTCTGTTTTCATCTATGGGACATTTTATTAAAACAAAATGTATCTTTCTGTACATACTGTACAGTGATGTGCACCTGGTTTATACAAGGTATGTGAAAGCCATAATTTATGTCGTTTTAACTAAGAGTAATTCCCACCAAATAAACTGGGGGTTTTCAGTGGACATAATCTTTAATTAATAGCCAATTAAATTATTTATGAAGTGATCAAGCACACTTTATCAAGTTAGAATAATCTAATAATTTAACATTATTTGGTATGAGTATATAGATAAAAACTAAATAATGATTATCAATGTATAAAACAAGTTCCTTGCTACTCAAAAAGAAATAACATACACAACCATCATATAGCTGAATGGTTATACTGATATATTTAGTTGATAAGCCCAGATTATCAATTGCAACTTACACTTTCATTGTGCCTTGTAAAACATTGTTTGCCAAAACATTGGGTACACAAAATTCTACACTCGGAGTGAATGAGCTGTTTCTAACTGTGGTAGGTAAATTCTGTTCCAATTGTATTTCACTCAAAATGTTCCTTTACAATTACTAAGACCTATAGCACTACACATTCTTTACAAATATATAGAAGATATTTATAGTTAACTAACAAAATTTAGTTATACATTTTCTATTTTAGTTTCTCATCGTCAAGAACAGCTAAAACCACAGGCACTTGGGACAGAGTTAGTAAAAACTGAAAATAATATAAACGCACATTCACAAATACTACCGTACCTCTCAATTACAGTTCCACTGTTGTGTCACTGTATATCAACTTTCCTTCATAAAAACTAACGCCGAACGCTCCCGCACTCGCCGCTGCGAGTGTGCTGTGTCGCCATTATAGTGAGCGTTCAGCATTAGTTTTTATGAAGGAAAGTATCATATTAGTTCATATTATTTTCAGTTTTTACTGACTGTCCCAAGTGCCTGTGACTAAAACAGTCATGAGTCATTGAATAATAAATAGAAAGAAATGCAGCAGGCAGCAATGTACCACTACTAATAATTATATGAATGGCAGTATTTGTTACTTGCCATGCAAGAGCAACAAAAAATTGATATCTCCACGTGCAAAATGAGATTGCAAATTAGCACCACTGTGAATATAAGTTAATATCACCATACCATCCATGTATTGTTCAAATGTCGTTTGTCCACAGAACCATGCATATATGTCCAATGCTAACAAGAACATGCATTAATTAATTCTAAAATATTACAAATTTAATAATATTCTCATTGGATTTTCATCAGTACTTCAATCCACGAATCATTTGTTATAAAAATATAGATATTGTCCCAATAAAATGTGTGTTACAATAAATAATAGATGAATATGGCAGTACTGGTCTATAATCCTACGGGTCGTTGGCCCTACGGTAAGAAGGGTTGAGAGTGAGAGTGGACTTTGCAAAATGAACTGTTTATTTAAATTTGTTATTTAATAGCGTTTGCTACAATTTACAAACGTTTTATTACGGTTAGTAAAACACTTGTAATAATTATTACAAATTATAAGGTTACATTTAAGTTATTGAAAAATGTTGGCCAAAATCGTTTTATTAACGTACACTAAACGTTGATAGTAATGTTAAGCCCTGCTCAGGTCGCCCTACGATTTGACTATCGGCGACTACTTTATCGCCGATTAGCAGCGTAGCAACACTCACGTCGACTTGAAGTGACTTCACGCAGTACATCGCCGATCAGATCGTAGCATTCTGCAGGAAACGTAGATGGGTTCGCGGCCCCAGTATTTGTACTAGCACAAGCAGTTCTTTAGCACAAACAGAGCAAGCTTGACGCCGGTCAAATGAGTCTAAAACGAGTCACATGACCAACAAAATGGCGCTTACCAGTAAAGACCAGGTAACTTCGTAAATCTATCCTCAATTTTCTGAAAATCGTTATAATGTGCAGAAAAATAATTAAAAAAATTGCCTGTGATATACGGAAAACTTAATATATATTTGAGAAAGGGTTTGTGCAATAATCCCTCCTTGTAAACTGCTGTGTAGGCTGCCATTTTGTTAATCACGTGACTTTTGATAATCATGTGACTCGACGCGTAGCGGTGATTGGCTGCCACTCACGATTTGTCGCCGACCGCCGCATAGAAATAGAACCGTTTCTATTCCTGCGATCGCAGTCGGCGACCGTATTTTCGATCGTAAGAGAACTCATGTCGAGTTTAGTCGCCGATGTTTTTATCGGCGATCTGGCCTGTTTTTGACGTACGATCTTCAAATTTTGTAAAATGATGAAAATGAAAAATGAGCTTATTAGAACTAACCACATAGGGGTGGAGCTAGAGCTAGACAAGAGTAACCCAACAGCCGTGGAAACGGTGGAGAAATACATTGCCAGTAAAACAGACTGGGATGAATGGAAAAGAATCACCGACAAACTTTTTGAACAGTGGTTACGGAACACTGAGGATATCGGTGAAGCCTCGATCGAGGAGCTGTACAATTATGGAAGTGTTCAATAAATGTAAGGATCAGAGTGTACCAAAGAAAAAAGTCAAGGCAGGCTGCCATAGAACTAAGCCGCCCTGGATCACTAACAGGGTGAAGGAGGCAAGACATCGCCTAAACCTTGCGAAAAGAGGGTACAAGAGGTCTACCGACCAAAACTTCAACAGTTTAGTTGAGGCAAAGGCGGAATGTGAGACGGCAGAAGAGGAAGCCAAGGAAGAGTGGGTAGATGATGTGTGCAATAGACTGAATTCCACCAAGGACCCAAGAGAACTCTGGGATACTTCGAGACTATTAACTTCCTACCAAGAGAGAGATGGGTGCGATGTTCTGCCATTGTTCAACTACCAAAACGAGCCAGTGTTTGACAAAGCAGAGAAAAGCAGGATCCTTCAACATTCTTCAGTGGTAGTCATCTTCAAGAAGGAGACTTTAACACCGAGTTTAAGAAGGTTGTGGAAGAGGAATTAGCCCACATAATTGCGGAACCTGCAACAGGAATCAGTGTCAAATTCGACATAGAACACTTGGAACGCCCTATCACAATTGACGAGACTATAGCAGCCTTGATGCACCTTGTTAAAGGGAAGGCAGCAGGCCCTGATAAAGTGTTCTGTGAGTTATTGATTAATGCTAGTGAGCAGCTAGTGATGGCCAGCCATAGATTATTTGCCCTTGGCTTTGAAAAAGGCAAAATCCCTAGAGACTGGAAGACAGCGGAGGTGAAATTCACAAAGAAAGCCGGTAAGAAGTCGTATCATAATCCTTCATCATATCTACCTATCAGCCTATCAACAAGGCTCTCGCATCCCTCAGAATGGTTAAGAGCACAGAGCATATTACCACCAAGAAAATGCTTCAACTGTACAAAGCGCTTGTGCTACCCCACCTGCAATATACTGTGGCCGTATGGCAAAATTCCAGCCATTGCCACAAACAGGAGAGTATCCAAAGAAAAGGTCTGGCCCTATGGTCAGAGAAATTGGAAAGGTACTGGCCTTGGAAAAAGCTGAACCACTGATCCAGCTTTGGGAACATTGGCAGGACAGGGACAAAGGAGAGAGACACCTGTCACCATTTGGGTTATGTCAAATCCAACTGGCAGATATGACCTACGAGACCAACATCACAGTGTCGGTCATGGAGCCCTGCTTCTCGTACGTCATTTCCCTGCTCCCTGCAGCCAATACGCACGTCTCCAACTCTAGGGTCGTCAAAAGCCAGAACAAGATAGCAGGAGGATGCTGCCAAAGACATCATTGGCGGCATCATGAGCAGTTGCCCTATAGGTGCAGTGATCTCCTGCATCTCCTCACTATCTCCAGATGTAAAAGTCGAATGTTATCTGGAAGCACTAGGCATTCCGGTTAGGCCAAAACAAAATATAGGTGTGGTTACCGTTACCCGACCGACCCTATTTATTCCCAGCGACCCTAAACATTTTATTGTCAATTTTCTTTAAGTAAAAAAAAAAATTGGACAGTTCCTGCTTCAAAAGGCACAACGCACATCCTTCGGACATGGTTCGTAAATAAAATGTTTCAATAA
>NW_014577937.1:64031-71214 GCF_000485595.1 Priapulus caudatus
CTAACCACATAGGGGTGGAGCTAGAGCTAGACAAGAGTAACCCAACAGCCGTGGAAACGGTGGAGAAATACATTGCCAGTAAAACAGACTGGGATGAATGGAAAAGAATCGCCGACAAACTTTTTGAACAGTGGTTACGGAACACTGAGGATATCGGTGAAGCCTCGATCGAGGAGCTGTACAATTATGGAAGTGTTCAATAAATGTAAGGATCAGAGTGTACCAAAGAAAAAAGTCAAGGCAGGCTGCCATAGAACTAAGCCGCCCTGGATCACTAACAGGGTGAAGAAGGCAAGACATCGCCTAAACCTTGCGAAAAGAGGGTACAAGAGAAGGTCTACCGACCAAAACTTCAACAGTTTCGTTGAGGCAAAGGCGGAATGTGAGACGGCAGAAGAGGAAGCCAAGGAAGAGTGGGTAGATGATGTGTGCAATAGACTGAATTCCACCAAGGACCCAAGAGAAATCTGGGATACTAACTACTATTAACTTCCTACCAAGAGAGAGATGGCTGCGATGTTCTGCCATTGTTCAACTACCAAAACGAGCCAGTGTTTGACAAAGCAGAGAAAAGCAGGATCCTTCAACATTCTTCAGTGGTAGTCATCTTCAAGAAGGAGACTTTAACACCGAGTTTAAGAAGGTTGTGGAAGAGGAATTAGCCCACATAATTGCGGAACCTGCAACAGGAATCAGTGTCAAATTCGACATAGAACACTTGGAACACCCTATCACAATTGACGAGACTATAGCAGCCTTGATGCACCTTGTTAAAGGCAAGGCAGCAGGCCCTGATAAAGTGTTCTGTGAGTTATTGATTAATGCTAGTGAGCAGCTAGTGATGGCCAGCCATAGATTATTTGCCCTTGGCTTTGAAAAAGGCAAAATCCCTAGAGACTGGAAGACAGCGGAGGTGAAATTCACAAAGAAAGCCGGTAAGAAGTCGTATCATAATCCTTCATCATATCTACCTATCAGCCTATCAACAAGGCTCTCGCATCCCTCAGAATGGTTAAGAGCACAGAGCATATTACCACCAAGAAAATGCTTCAACTGTACAAAGCGCTTGTGCTACCCCACCTGCAATATACTGTGGCCGTATGGCAAAATTCCAGCCATTGCCACAAACAGGAGAGTATCCAAAGAAAAGGTCTGGCCCTATGGTCAGAGAAATTGGAAAGGTACTGGCCTTGGAAAAAGCTGAACCACTGATCCAACTTTGGGAACATTTGCAGGATAGGGACAAAGGAGAGAGACACCTGTCACCATTTGGGTTATGCCAAATCCAACTGGCAGACATGACCTACGAGACCAACATCACAGTGTCGGTCATGGAGCCCTGCTTCTCGTACGTCATTTCCCTGCTCCCTGCAGCCAATACGCACGTCTCCAGACTACTGGTCAACTCTAGGGTCGTCAAAAGCCAGAACAAGATAGCAGGAGGATGCTGCCAAAGACATCATTAGCGGCATCATGAGCAGTTGCCCTATAGGTGCAGTGATAGCCTTTACAGATGGCAGCTGCCAACCCAACCCGGGACCTTGTGGCGCAGGCTCGTGTATACTCCTACCTGGTGAGGACACGCCCATCGAGATCAGCAAACCAGTATCACAGCACAGTACCATACTGCTTGGAGAGCTAGTAGCCATCTTATTGACCCTGGACTATATCTGCATGGAAACCAACCTGGATGCCACGGCGATGGTCCAAATCTTCTCTGACAGCCAATCGTCCATAGGTCTACTCACCTTAGGATGGAAAGCCAAGCAGTTCTTGGACACTATCTCCAGATGTAAAAGTCGAATGTTATCTGGAAGCACTAGGCATTCCGGTTAGGCCAAAACAAAATATAGGTGTGGTTACCGTTACCCGACCGACCCTATTTATTCCCAGCGACCCTAAACATTTTATTGTCAATTTTCTTTAAGTAAAAAAAAAAAAATGAATTGGACAGTTCCTGCTTCAAAAGGCACAACGCACATCCTTCGGACATGGTTCGTAAATAAAATGTTTCAATAAAATAAAATGTTTTCCCTACCTACCTATCCTATTTTTTTCCGGCATGAAACGGTAACCACACCTATATTTTGTTTTGGCCTTAGCATATCCTGGACTCCTGGACACGCTGAGATTGCTGATAAGTTGGCCAAACAAGCTAGTCAAACAGCTGCTAGCATAGAGAGTGAGGGACCGACCTCTCAAGGGGACGTTAGAGGGGCCGTCAGGGTCTCTGTCAAGGCCAAGCGGCAGAGACAGTGGGATGTATCGGAGACAGGCAGATGCCTTCACAGCTTGAAACCTTCGGTCAGCACGCATGCGCTGATCGACGTACCGAACCATCGCCTCTACTCCAAAATAGCCCAACTAAGAACGGTTTTACAGAACAGAGAGAACGACTGTGCTACAAAATCTTCAACCTGTGCGGAGAATGGTCCATCTCAATAGCCATGTTATTAAGTGTGTTAGAAGACGATCAATACAAAGACATACGTGTCAAAATATGTGAGCTCCTGGGTGATTACATAGCCCAGACGTGTCGCCTCTACTGACATCAGTGCCACCTATTACCCAGTAATATCCGTAATACCGTGAGACACTTACATAGTGTGACATTAATGTACTAAGTGACTACCATACCGTATGATGATACCGGGAGAACACTACAGCTCTGCGGAGCTCAGTTCAAGGATTCAAGGAGTTAGCCTTTACATGTCGGTTCGTAAAGGAATAATAGGTCCATTGATTATGCAATGTTGACAAATGCTAGAGTAACTGGCACCTTGTGTAGTTAATAAGTACATTACCTTATAGCCAAACGCGTATCAGTTTGTCCAATATCACTGCTGGTTACATTACAAACAAGACTTGAAATCGGTTGTTGATATGTATCAACGTATCATTTACGTGCCGTAAATGTCATCCAGGAGTAAAGCGATGACGTAAACATTTGTGTGGCCCGTATATTTTGGACGCCAGATGAAACGGAGGTGTCAGCGGTGTAACCACGGCCACGGACTAAACATGGAAATAGAGGAAAACACGTACTAATCACGGACGCACGTGGACAGCCCTGACAAAAAGTTCCTTATCACGAGCGTCCATGTTTACGAAATCACTGATGATAGCTATTGGCGTCTAGGCCGAGCAGGCGTCGCGAAACATTCCGGTGGCAGTCCTATCATTTCTGCTATCACCTCGTCCCCACGTTCGTGGCAGCGTTGAAACTACTAATCATACTGATTTTTGGAACTGCGGATTTCAATTAGACAATTTTCTTGAGTAAATCAGGACGCCGCCAGTGATATTGGAACACACTTAATACGCGTTTGGCTATAATGTAAGTACTATTAACCTACCACAATTGGCCATTTACTCTAGCATTGCGTCAACATGCGATAATCATTGGACCTATTATTCTTTAACAAACTGGCAAAATTTTTATAAACCACTATACGTAACAGCCCTCGACAGCTAACCGGTTTGTGCCGATTGCCCGGGACAAGTGAAAGTCTAATTCGTCGGACAATTTATCTCCTTGCATAGTTGCCCGAACTTCGTGCACACTGAAAAGTTCTAGTTGTTTACTATTTCCTAACATCTCCTGAGCACAGGGACGCTATCGCACCACATTACCTCACTCAAATCCGTTTTTAAAGGTCCCTGCAAGAAAGCAGCCCGCACAAGTCCTCACCTGTTTACCATTCACAGATTTTCTTCAGTAGCGCAATTCCGTACTCCCTGGCCGGCGGGGCCATAGTGAGCATTGATCTTATGTACTGGGGTGGTGGTAACGATTGTTATAAGTCGGTTGGGCAATTCAATCTACTCGTAATAGTAGGGGGTGCATCGGCTGGGGATGATGAGGAGCGCGAACGCAAAATCTTTCCTTGATATTGATGAGCGAAAAAAGCGGCAATCGCTAATGACACAGCAATTGAGCGTGCCAGCACTGCCAAACAATAAACGTTAATTACATACGATTTACTGTATTTACTCGTGTATAAGATAATGTTCCATGTATATTATAATTGCACCCCCATATTTGCATTGAAAAGTTTCGTACAAACATTGGTAACATTAGCAGATTTCTTGACCTCGCTCATAAGTAACGTCGCACCGCCCTGAATTTTTTTTATTTAAAGTTGTGTACAAACAGTGCCGTTTAACCGTTATACGCAAGTTAATACGGTATATAATGTAAGTGTAAGTATCACACTCACACATGCAAATCGCGCCCCAGACAGCATTCGCCAGGTAGTGCGATGACCTATATTGCAAACCAGGAATCTGCAAAAAAGTATCAGATGTATAATATTATACGTACTCCACATTCTATCTATATATTTTATATATGTATATTATACTTCAAGACGCTAATAATTAACAATGTATTATTAAGGCTCTTGATCTATATATATATCTTTTAATATAACACTAATCTCTATATTAAGCACCTTCTCATAATATGTATGCAACTGAACCAAACAGAGGACTTAACGGCTAATAGATTGCACAAGTAAATTTGGCGATTAAGAAAATCAAAATTTCGACAGAGTAAAAAATTGCTTCTCTTGTTGCCCGCAAGACAACCAGATCAAAATAAGCGTCGAGGCCTGACTTAACATTTAAAATAAGGTTGTGAAATGGTTCCATAAAAACGTTGAAAACCAACGTTTATTTACTGTTCGCATTACCAAGACGTATGCGTAGGACCAACGACATGGACTATAGAACAGTAATCGGTTAGAATAATTAGTATTAATATAATAGGCCAAATAGTAAAACAACTGATGCTAACATACACTATGTACACTATAAAGATTAAAAAAACAACACTTGTAAACAATAGTGGCAGATAGCTTCTATCCCTGTTAATAGTTCTTCACCTTGCAGATGAAAAGGTGACATCAGGAAACCTACCTTTACTAAAATCCTAGATCTGCAAATGTAACCATGCTGTAGCCAAGACATATAACATTATATAATTCTATTATAACAACATTGCTTCAAATGTTTTTCCCTAATTCATAAATAATAAATTGTCTACTAATTTAGATAAACAACACAAGTTTGTTCAGCTAGTTAGTTTTATGAAACAACTTGTAAATTGATTGAATAAATACAATTCAATAATTCACAAGCAACACATTATCGAGGCATATGGTACACATGTATAATATCGTTGGTTTTTTGAATATCAATTACCAAGTGAGAACTATAGTAATGCAGCAGCCACCAACCACCAGAAACGAAGAGAAAGATATACCATAAGGTATTGTATCTGTCTGCAGGACTAGTCATTTCCGGTCATCTGACCTGGCCACAAACTGGCGAGTTACACTGCACGGAATTTTGTTTGCACAAAGAACTGTAGGCGACAGACAGAACTTTTTAAGTATTTTAGTAGACTTTATAGTCTGTGGGGTGATGAACTGAATACGAACACTGTGGTTCAAAACGCACATTTCTCTTCGACGATTCTCCTTGCAAACAAATATTGTTCTGATAGGGAACTATGTGATTCAGTGTTTCAGGGTCCCTAGTTTGATGGATAGTTCACAGATACAGACACAGATCTTAAAATGATGCAATTATAGTTAAAGCTACCCAAAATGTCACGTGGTGCAGAAATAAACGAAATACCAATATAGCTTCAAGCAACAGATGGTAGGAGCTGTTGGCTTTGCATGCGTGCTACTGTGTGCAGGTTCCATCACACCCAAGTTTGTGCAGACAGATGTACATGCTCCACACGTCCACTGCTAAGCTTCTGTTCAAAGACAGACAAAACAAAAACAAGTGTACATTACAAAAGGATGGGACATCAGACACAATTATCTGAGGGCGTTTCTGCTACTTTACTTACGCGAGTGCCTCTTTTTAATAACACTATCAACATTACTGCTATATAGTGTTCTGGAGTTGGTCTGCACTTTAGTCATGTCATATTTTTGACACGTGGCGCAGATAACTCGGCACACAAGGCAAGAGTGGTGACAACGTTGGACCAGCATGAGCTTACTACTTTACCAGATATGCTACAGCGCTGTTCCAAAAAATCCTGAACTATTAAGTAGTGACCAATTAAAACCTAGCGAGCGGAGCGTGTCATGGCCGGGGGTCCAGTGGCCCGCCCTAGGGAACTAAGTTCATGGGTTTTAGTGTTTTTCGTGCAAATCGAACGCTCCCTAATGCTAAATTTAATGCGCTAATTCGCATTGAAGAAAGTCCCATCTAAATGTTATTTTGGGTCTGATTTTCCGGATTTTATTTCTGATTTTTTTCCGGAACTTTTTACATTAAAAAAAAATCCAGATTTCTGGTAAAATCCGGAAATGTAGCATCTCTGCTTTACTTTACTAAGTCACTATAAAATCAAATGTAATTGCAAACTGTTAGAATGACAGGAGTGGCATTACTTATTTAAAATTTGTGAATGACACACTCAAGCTATTTATGTCATTTATTTTAATAGGCATTTGTGAATTTGAATGAGAATTATCAGCATCAGTAGAATAGCTGGTTACTGCAGACTGAGGGGAGCTGCTGTGTACACATGATGCCCTACTTGCTGCAACTGGTGTGGCCATTTTCAAAGTACTGGACACTATATCCTTAATTTTAACAAGGGGTGGCAGATGAAATAGTTTATGTATCACTTGTTCAGTAGCCTTATAAACTGGTGGACCATCTGCATTACCTGCACTTTCTGTTTGTCGACTGTGCTGATCAACCTCAGACTGAGCACCAGCTACCTCAGCCTCTGCTATGTAATTTTCAGCATCTGGTAACACATCTGGTACTGACGCACTCTGTACTGGTGCTGAGTCACCTTCACATACAGTTGGTATGGCGGTGGCGTTAGACATTCCACTTCCAGACGACTGACATGTCAAAGGGGTAGGACTCCCAGTCTCCAGAATTTCACACTCTGGAGTGTCAGTCTTTAGAACGTCACCCTCAGGTCTCCCAGCCTGCTGAACATCACCTTCTGATGCCATAGTCTCTGCAGCATCACCTTTTGATGCCATAGTCTCAGCAGCGGGGACTGAGGGTGATAGTTGCAGGAGACTGGGAAGACCATGGGGGTGATGCCTTCTCAAGGCAGCAATCAACCGGCGAGACTTGGTCCCCTGAGAGTGGATAGGCTCTCAGGTGCCCACGCGAAACTCCTCCGGCACCA
>NW_014577937.1:71726-87796 GCF_000485595.1 Priapulus caudatus
GGGCACCTGAGGAGTCAATGCGGTAGAACTGGCACCCTGAGAGTGATGCTGACAGAGACTTCGGGGCACCTGAGAATGATGCTGCGCAGACTGCGCGCACCTGAGAAGTGATTGCTGTAGGAAACTGGCAGGGCACCTGAGCAGTGGAATGCTGTAGAAACTGGGGCATCCTGAGAGAGCTGGATGTTCAGAGACTGGGGCACTGAGGTGATGTTCGAGAGACTGTGGAGGGCACCTGGGGCGGTGATGCTTCAGGACTGTGGTCACATGAGGAGTGATGCTGCAGAACCTGGGGCACGCTGCGGTGATGTGCAGAGACTGGGGGAACCTGAGAGAGATGTTGCAGAGAGTGTGGCACCTGGAGTGTGAGGTTGCAGGAAGAGACGCTGGGGCACCTGAGGTGCTGATGCTGGAGATATTATGCACAAAACGTGATGCTGACGAGACTGGGCACCTTGAGCAGGTGAATTGCTGCGAGACTGGGGAACCTGAGGGTGATGCTGCAGAGGGGGGGACCTTTGGGGGGCACCTGAGGGTGATGTGAGAGGTGGGGCACACTGAGGCGTGCATGTTGCAGGAGACTGGGAGGTACCTGAGGGGATGTGCAGAGGTGGATCGGAAGGTTTGTGTGCCGAGAGACTGGGCACCTGAGAGTGATGTTGCAGGAGTGGGGCACCTGAGAAGTTGATTGCTGAGAGACTGGGGCACCTGAGAGAGATGCGTGGAGTGCTGTGGCACCTGAGAGTGATTCTGCGAGATCTGCGGGAGCCTGAGGGCTGATGTTTGCAGAGATGGGGCACCTGATGAGGGATGCTGCAGGAACTTGGGCACCTGAGAGGGAATGTGGGCGAGGGACTGGGGCACTGAGGTGATAGTCTCGGCAGCATCCCTCTCAGGTGACCCAGTCTCTGCAGCATCACACTCAGGTGCCCCAGTCTCCGCAGAATCACTCTCAGGTGCCACACACTCTGCAACATCACTCTCAGGTGCCCCAGTCTCTGCAGCATCACTCTCAGGTGCCCCAGTCTCTGCAGCATCACTCTCAGGTGCCCCAGTCTCTGCAGCATCACCCCCAGGTGCCCCAGTCTCTGCAACATCACCCTCAGGTGCCCCAGTCTCTGCAACATCACACTCAGGTGCCCCAGTCTCTGCAGCATCACCTTCCGATGCCATAGTCTCTGCATCATCACCCTCATGTATTTCAATCTCCAGAACATCACCCTTAGGTGTTCCAGATTCCAAAACATTGCCCTGAGGCATCCTAGTCTCTGGAGCATCACTCTTAGGTGTACAATTTCCCATAACTTCTGCTATTGGTGTCTCTGTCTCCAGAATATTTGCCCCTGGCATTCCAGTCTTCAGGGAATCACCCAGAGGCATCTGTGCTGACAGTGCCTCTGAGCCACTCACAACTGCTGGTTCATCAGTCAGCAAACCTGTTGCTACTGTTACTGGGTTTCCTTCTACACATGCATTAGCCTCGGCCTCCCCACGTTCAGCCTTAACGATCTCCCCGTAAAGCTGTGCTGTATCGTCACTGCCCACAGCCGGGTACTGCTGAGGGGAGTCTCCCACTGACGACCGTGGAGATTCCATGGCAGCAGCCCAGTCAGGCACAGGAACGCGAGCCTCGGGAGTTTTCATACGTTGCGGTGTAGTGGGAGTTTGAGGAGCTGTGGCTTCGATGCAAGGCGGTTCCTCACTACGGCCGGACAAGTCGAGAGAGCCGCTGGTGTTCGTGGCGTCCTCCCACTGATCTTCATCATCCTCGAGCGGTTCACCATTCAGCTTTCTTGAACATTCCACTCCTTGATCAGCACGCTTGCCACTCGGTTGATTCTTAGTGACCTTGTCAGATTGTATGCCCTGAACGTCCTCGTCTGCTGAGTCCCTTTCCTCTCGATCAAAAGGGTCACCAGCTCTTCCCTCTTCAAGTTCACCACCTGAACATAGATTATGGAAGCCTTACAAAACACTAACTGACATTCTATACCAGACAATACCTGACCATGCACCAAGTATAAACTTACGGGGCAATATTTAACAATAATAAAGACAGGAAGCTACAGGCATGTACGTGCGGCCACTCACTCTTACAAAATCGTAATTGATTTGTGTCCTTACTTGAAGAAGATACAGAGCTCCGACTACTGGCCTTTTTGGCCCTGGCCTTCAGTCTGCGTTCCCTGTTCTTGGCAGTGCGCTGCTCCCTGGATGTCAGCTTCCCCACAAGGTTATTGCTGATGCAAATAACTATCTGGTCTTCTTCAGTCATGATATTCCTGCCACGAAATATAAATTACTTTGAGCAACTTTTTAGAATGGTTGTTTCCGACTTGACAAGCATCAACAAAATTAGTTGAAATATTTTATGGTTAGGTATGTATAAAAAATGTAATGTAACAGTATGGTTTTAACCATAGTAAACTAGGAAGATCTTGTCATCACGGCTGTTGTATTTTTACGTAGTGAATTTGAATATTTATTTCAAACAGTTCATCCTAATTTTATTAACTACATAGTTTTATATATTTAGGAGGCTTAGTCTCAAGGAGTGTGAAATTTTGAAAACATGATTAATGTTTGTTATAAGTTAGTAAATTACATGTGTGGGTAATGAAATTAATTAAATTTTGCAGTTACGGATATATATAAGCTTTCACATCAAAGCTTTATAATTGCTTGCCTGTCTGTATTTTGTGGTACTTCACCATCATCAACCTCCTCGTCTAGAACTTCTTCAGCTGGCTGGCTAGCATTACTAGGTGTCACAACGACCTCCGACATCTTCATGGAAACTTTTGAAGGCCAATGGCTACCCACAGCAGCATGTAGAGTGCTCCCACCCTTAGGGGGAGACTGCCAGACATCTTCTTTGCCCACTTGAGATGCATGCCTCACATCACTATTTCTCTGATCTGGGGTAGATCTATCAATGCCTGTTGGTGTGGGACTTTCAACACTTTTGAAGTGGGTCGCAGGGTATGCCGCACCGCTCTCCCTTGCCTTGGTTCTACGGCTCTCATCATTATTTCTAGATGCGTAGTGTGGCTCGTCCTTTCTTCTTCTCCGTGAATGGCTAACTTCATGCTGCTGGACATCTTTTTTCGTGTCGACTTGCGACACACCACTGCTCCCGTAATCTGCATTTATATTCAATTGAAAGCATTACCAGTAAGTTCTCTCAACTTATCATCCAGTAGGTTGGTTCACAAGATGGATCTACTTAGCACATTAATTAATAAAACTAACATCTGTTCAGAGTTTTGCAAGTTATGATGCATAAACACAATCTCCAGATGATTTCATCATAAGCAGGTTAGCAACGACTATCATACTCCTAAAGGAACCAGTGAACAAAATGATGTTATTGTAAACGAGCATGTAAATATTAATCATGTTAATAGCCATTAGTTTTTACACCAAGGAAGGTAACTATTTATGTAACTGATGAAATTATGTCATGTGAAATACAGTATACAACGTATATGTAGCTGTCTGTACATGTTGTAACTGTATGTACTACACTGACTTCATGCACACCAGGTGTTAGATAATAGTAGACCTGCTAATTTGCTACTATCTAGCTCCTGATGATGAAACACTCTCCATCTCCACCAATAGTTATACATAAATCAAGCACCAAATAAAATAATTGGATTAGTATTCCATAAGCGACTGCATATCATGCCAACCACGTAATTCTTGATGGCAATATGTGCACCAAAAACACATGCTGTGGTTAATGCACCCTCTGTGACCAGGTTCTCTACCTGTCTCAACGTCACGGTGACGGGCGGGGGAATCACCATCCTTGATTACAATACGGCCACTGCCAACACGACCAGTTCTGTGTTGGGTAGGACCACCTAGTAATTGAACACATTTATACCTGTGAGAACACTGACGGCTTTGGATGGATGGCTCGCTGATGGATCAAAGATGCCATTGTTTAATATAGAAGAAATCTTTGGGTGACACAAGAAATGTAGAATATATCTCTACAGAAGTCTCTATTTCACACTTGATGTGATATTGCATTGGCCTTCCCTATCACCAGCAGTACCCACCTGGGTGTAGTATTGAATTGCATACAATAAAATTGTATTTGCATCAGGGGGGTCAAAGACACCTACCTCTTCTGTGCTGAAACTCTTGCTGTGGCTTCTGTTTGTCAGCTACGTCATCACTGCCAAGAAATCAGTACATGACTAAATTAAATCACAGATGTACTCCTTTCAGAATATGCAAGTATGAACATGCCTGTTACCTTCTATCTTAGGTAATTTTGAATGGATGATAAAACGTTATTGGGTTCCATTAGAAGCAACATACTAAGGTTTCACTAAGATTTGAAAAAAAGCTTTTCATGGTATAGTCCTACCTGCATAACATAAATGCCAAAATGTACTCACACAATGGCGACTTTCTCTTTATCCCATTCACGTTTGCCTGAACGCTCATGACGATTTAACCGCTCAAGATCTACCCTGTCACGTTCTGCTTTCCATGACTCGTACTCCTGTCTTTCTCTTCCTGTCATGCTCAACTCTAACTCACGCTTGGACTTTGGGCCATCTCTTCCCGACTTCTGTTAAATAGCAAGCATGTTATACAGTGTTATTTTAGGGTCCAGCTTGTAGCCAGCATTGGCATAGTGTTAGATCCAATGTTAGCAGTGCAGGAACATGTACAAGTTATACATCACACAAACCGTACGTGCCCGCACGCATGCACATCTATAGTACTGTTCCACCGTTAAATACGAAAAACTTCAAATCATAAATTTAATCGACCCTAAAGGTTTTTATGTTGTAGATAGCCATGACCACATTTCCTATGCACACACGAGAGGAATCAAGTATGAATTAGTAATACATAGTTTTTCTCCCCCACATGATACTGAAAAAAATGGAGGGAAGTCGTCGAACCTCGTTGACCAGCAGCTAAACAGCCACCCTTAACGTGATTATATCACCATAAATATTAAAAGTAAAAGAATTCTGTCCACTTTTTCACAAAATGTAAGTGATTCTGTTCACTTTTTATGGTCAAATTGCTGCATTATACTTCCTATTGTGGTATTCCGTTCGATGTGAACAAACACTCGTGACTCATACATAGCCCATAGCAAGCATTTAATCAAGAGCCCATTAACCCCAGAGCGTACAACGCTGAAATAGGAAAACCATGGTGTAGTTTCAGCAAAATTAATAAAGTTTACCTACCTTATTTTGATACTTCTCTACCGGAATATTATGCAGGAGTCATAGCTAGCCAATATAAGATCAACCGCTTGTCTCTACGATGTTCCTATGCCGAGATATAAAGCGATAAAAATCGAGTACTTCTAGGTAATCCTAGCGCCATATCACACAGTAACACGCCTACCCCGCGTTTAGTGACTGATTTTATCGCTTTATATCTTGGCATAGGAACATCGTAGAGACAAGCGGTTGATCTTATATTGGCTAGCTAGGACTCCTGCATAATATTCCGGTAGAGAAGTCTCAAAATAAGGTAGGTAAACTTTATTAATTTGGCTGAAACGACACCATGGTTTTCCTATTTCAGCGTTGTACGCTCTGGGGTTAATGGGCTCTTGATTTAATATTGTGATCAATATATCAAATCGCCCAGATTTTTAGGATTTTTAACTAGTTTAAAAACAATCTTATCGGGTAAGAACTTGAGGATACATTTAGTGCCGTTAGTACTTACTTTTCATGTAAAAAAATTGCAACAAAGATTTTATAAATATACACCATAGAAAATTCGTGACTTGGTCAATTTAACCAATGAATTACACACAAATTAAGGGGCCATTCACAATTATCAACATTTTCATAAGTGTACAAAGAGTACACTTTTTCGAGACCAACCCCCTTCCCCCCTAAGTGTACGAAAAAAAATGTAGATTTTTTTTCACACTATTCTACATAGAGATACATGTATATGAATTACATGCAAACCCTGGAACAATTGATCCAGGTCACCAGCGCGGCTAGAACTATTACCCGCTATCGTGCCGGTTGTTTACACTGCACTTGGCTGCTAGCTAACTAGCTCGGTTCGTTCGTTCAGCGGGCCCGTGCGGTGCGTGGGCCGGCCGGGGGTCGGCGCTTCGCGCCGTGAGGATGCACGCGATGCCGGCTGGGGCGTGCGGCGCGGGAAATGGATCGACATTTTTCGGAAATGCTGAAAGCGTACGGCGGGCATTGACCCCCTCCCCCCAGCGTACGGTTTGCACGCTTGTGAAAATAATTGTGAACGACCGCTAAATGGTGACTAACAACTACAACAAGCAGAACGTACGTAATCCTCTCGCTCCTTCATCCTATTAATGTTCTGCTTCACGTTGCCAAAATTCGTTCCACCCCAGTTGCTGATGTGCCTCCTGCTGCCCTCCTGTCTCGTTGGGCCACCGTGTTTCCGAAACCCTCCATGGCGACCAGGATCAGCGAGGAAGTTGAACGAGGGGTCAGGTGGCGGCGCGCCGGTGTCATCTGTGTCTGGAGCATATCTGTGATTGTGCCGAGGAGGCTGCGCATCGCGTTGCTGTGGCGACCGATCCCTCTCATACTCCCTGCGCTTTGGTTCGTGTTGCTGACAAAATGTACACCAAGTGTCATCAGCCAATCAGGGCGAATCTGCCAAAAATCTCTACAAAATTTTTGGCTTAATATTGCATGTACATGTAAATATTCAAAAACACGTCAGTAGAACAGGAGACTGGTTCTCCATACAGAGTTGAGACATGCATAACATCAGGAGCGTATAATGACAAATTGTCATTATTTGTCAAATATGTCATTATAAAATTGTCATGTTAAATTGTCATTATATGTCAAATTGTCATTATTATTTGTCATTATACGCTTCTGATAACATCTAATATGCACATCTGTGCACCTCTCACATTCTGTTATTATCATTGCCAAACATGAAATTTTCTCTCTAGTACAAACCAGGCACTACAATGACATTACCATGAATTTGTAGAGGAAACTAAGAGTGTAAATACAATGTGTGATTTCTATATAAAAATCTTTAATAATTTCAAGTGTTGAAATTGTAAATTTGCGAACATAAATTTGAACAGCTATAATTTTACATGAACAAATTTAGAGCATACGCACCAGCGCTATTTCGTAATCACTAATCAATAATAAAACCAGGAGAACTGTGGTTACCCGTGACTTAAGCTCTTTAGCTTGCTTGCTGCGTTCAGCCAGTCGCCGGCCACGACCAATTCCGGCTGATTGCTTCGGTGGGCTCACTCGCACTTCATCGCTATGTCGATGTGGTGCCAACTTGCTGAGCTGCTCTGCATTCTGCTTGTCACGTTCAATTTCCTAATAAATGTAGGCAAACACATTGAGTTTTGCATAGAGATAACATGAGTGTGAAATCCATCCTATAATTTCATTTCAAACAACCAATCACATTCAATCTAGAGTGTATTAACACCAATAAACTTTTGATTCAATTCACGAGCTTTGCTGTACACTTCAAAAGCCTGGTATCATGTATGCCTACAAAATATTTATACATTAATGAAATATTGAAATAAAGCATTTACATAATAAAAATTAAAATTCTGACATACCTCGTGTCTTTTCTTAAGGTTCTCGTTTTTTAGTCGTATCATTTCCACACGACGATTAATAAATGCTTCTTTCTCATCACGCGTCAGTTCCTGAAACATTCCAAGTTATTATATGTTCATAAGCAAGTTCAGCAGAATAAATGATTAACGCAGACCGAGTGTGCACTATGAGCACTCTAGCAAAATTACTCATTAACTCACGAAATATGAACGCATCGGCAGCAAAACACAAACCTATCGCTCTCAAACACTGAAGCCTTAAAAATGTGCCATCTTATATGAAACAATGCTATGCAATGACGAGGAGCTGTATGGTTTCCATAAAACACATTGGCCATGTAACAGGTACAGATTCATGCAAGCAGCATGAGTTGAGGACAGTGGTAAACACAGTATCATTGAGGGCCATAAATCTTTATCGAACAGTGTGCGTATGTACCACTGTCATTAATATTAAACACACGCAGTTATGAACATTACTGCTCGCATAAGAATATCATACATTGATTTTTTTACCAGTCATCATATATGAACAGGAAACATGCTTTCTTTTTCCGTGATTCATATATACATACAGCAGACGTAGGAAAACCAGTTACAGCTTTGTGAAATGGTGCAGACCCATGCACATACCATACCAGGCTTACCAGCACACCTTTAAACAGTTCACGCTTGTCATGCTCTAGCAAACTGGCATGTACTTCCCAATGCGCATATAAGACCCTGCCCGTTCCTACAGATAACACATGTATATAGGCTAGACTGGTGTACATACATTCTTAACATCACATGAATTCTCACTCCTACCTATTGGTTACAACATTAGTGTAGTTTATGAAAAGTAAATGCATATATTTATGCACAAGTTTGTTGTTATACCATGATGCTTGAAATCCAGAGAGACATGATACAAGATTGCGTGGCACAGCTTTGCTGTTGATCCTGAGCGCTGCGCGCGGATGAGACGCGCAGTTCCGCGGGATATGCGCACGCGACCGCGGGGATGTTCAAGTATGAAGCATTGTCCGCAGTGGAGACGTGTGCCAAATTCGAAGCCCGGCGCACGTCTCCACAGCGGTCAGCAGATGGTCTGTAGTTTTAGAAGATAACAATGAAGACTTTGTTCTAAATAAGAGCAATATACAGACCTTTGAATTTCTTGACTAGTCAGTCAAAGGGCTTGTTGGGGGTCCATTATGCAGAGCTTCCAATTGAAATGGCCCATGAAATTGTCAAGTGGAATTGTGTTTTTCGGAACCCCAAAGAAAATGTCTTCCTCTTACATGCACCCCCTCCCTGATCAATCACGCATTCAGGCGTCAACAATAACAGAGATGAAATTGTGTTGAGTTTGTGGCTCTTGACGCACGTGCATTGACGTACAAGACTGTTGAAAGCACAGGCACTTGGAATGTCTCAATAAAAATAAATATTCACACAATTTTTCACAATGATCGACCGCCTGTGTGCAAAATAGGTGAACGTATGTGAAACATATACGGTTAGTACTTACTGTGACATATCCGTGTCACTAACTGACACCACTAAGTTGGTAAAATGTTCCATGGAATTACGAGGTTATCATCGCAGAACTCCCGAACACCGTACGTCACAAAGCTATATGTAAACAAACACGCGTGTTGCGAGGTATCTGCCTCCGATATCCATTTCGAGGCCCGCTAAGCCAAGCATAAAGCGCGCGGGCAAGACGTCACACACACAGCTACGTTCATTGGCTAAAACAATCGAGTAGTGCGGTTAAGGATTTTCGGAATTATTTAATTTGAAGAAAAACTTCAATGTTCAATGAATGACGCACTCGTTTACTTCCGACAGCGAGTGAAAATGTCGAACATTTTCCACTTCGATTCGAAATGCATCGGCCAGACATTTCATTATTTACGACAAGTAAACAGGCTGGCGAAAGACAGTAGGCACAGTAACTGGTCACGTCGGTGACGCCCCATTCCTGTCCATCAACGAAGAAAGCGGAGGCTTATTCTGATTACGGAGATGTGAAAATTCAACAGAAGGAAGTAGCACAGTGCGCTAAACAGCATGTTATTTTCGTATTTGTGGCAAACTAATATATGATTTTGTATCGTAGGAAACCGTTCTAACATAGCAGAATGCCCTAGTTCCTGAGATCGGCGATTTGATGGTCCAATGGGTCCCCATATTTAAAAATATAAAAGACGGGTGCAACGTAGGCTGTGATTGGAAGACACAAAGTGTCAATCCTCGGCGCGCCTCGGCATCATGGCCGCATCACGTCTAGTCATGTTTAGTTAACAGTACCTAAGCAACCATCACACATTTGTTAATTGTTTTTTTTTATAATAAAAGTGATACTGCAGGTATAGTTAGCTTGTGAAATAACCAGTTAGCGTTAAGCTGCACTGTTGGCAGGATTTCTACAGAGAGGAATCCTGAAAGTCTATTATAGTCTAATGAAGATGTATCCATAAAATGATGTCCATTTAGCAATCTTTTTCAAAAACTACTATGAACATGATTTGTATCAATTCCAGGAACATCTATACTAAAAGTTGGCTTGCTTAAACCGTGCCATGTTACAAATTCCTACATTCCACTAATCTGGTTAGATGTATCCAAAAGGTGGATTGTGAAGTTATATCCATTTTCCTTTGTTAATTAATTAATTAATTATTAACCTTGCTTCAATAGTGCTATAAGACACCTTTTCTGTAAATAGCAAAACTATCATTTATCAATGAATAATGTGTTTTTTAGTAAAGAGAAATTTGTATGCAACATGTTCAAAATTGAATTTAGTTGGAAATTGTGACCTTATTTTTGTCTATTTACAATTTAGCTGATATTTTGTATTTAGTATATAGCAAAATATATTTGATAGTGTTTTTGATGTGCTGCTATTTATTGCATTTCATTAAAGTCGAATTACACAAACAAATGTATTTTTATTTAACAGTGCACACTTACCAAAAACTCACTGTTCAGTACTTCAGCCATTTTGTATCAATGTTTCAAGTATTCCAAACTGTAAAAAATATGAAAGACATTACCAATAACAAACTCATCTGCAATTAAACATTAAAATGCTTACAAATCTCTGTGAAAATGAGAATAAAAAATTTGCATACTATCAACCTGCACTACTATTGTAAAAATCAACGTAATTAAAAATATGGAGAAAAGGGTGTGATTACTGTGAGCGAATCATCTGTTTTGTATGATCAAAGTTCCATTATCTTGCTGCCACAGCAGCCACACATGCCCATGGCGTGAAGGACATGATTCTTTATTTTATGCTAAAATCAAAGTAATTCTACCTATAGGGTTTTTTTTTTTTTTTAATTGACCAATTCTACGATCACAACTAGTTGCTATCAGATCTTTGTAGACACTAAAAGCTCACAAGAGGTGGACCTTGGATTTCATCATTTCTGTGCTTAGTATGGTCAATCTGTCCCAAGCGCACAAAATCTGCACTGTTTCGTAGTAATGCCTATAGATGAAATTTCATAAAGTACTACATTGATTATTAGAGTACATTCTACGATCACGTTTTCAAAGTAAAATTATGGACAGGAAATTGACAAGAAGGGCATATATGACAACTTGTTAGGCCAAGTGTATTGCTTTTGATGTAAACTGAAATTTTAGGACACAACTAAGTGGGAGGGGGACCAGTACAATTACTACCTTAGGTATTAGGGTACACGTACACAAGGAATTTATGAACAGGGTGTGGAGGCAAATCAAACAGGGCAGCCGCAGAAATTTAGTGCTGTGGATATCATTGAGATTTTCAAGGAAGCACAGCAATTAATACCCCGTACAGGCTACGAATTTTATATGGCACTAAACTAGCGCACGTTAGCGTAGTCTAACGCGCGCTAAAAATTGCAGTGTGTACACGCTATCCCGCTCCAAATACGTGCTGGCCTGCTCCAAGTTAGCCCCCCTTACGAAGCAGGCTATCTTGGTGTGCACCAAGTTATCCCGCTGCAACTCTGTGTCTGTACGCAATCGGTGCCTAACGCGCGTTAAGTTTCGCAATTGTGCATGCGCATAGCCTTATTTAAGTCACGTACGCTCGCTCGCACGCATGCTCGCTGTACCTCGCTGTCTGCAGGGTGACGTGGTGAGCAGGGAACTGAGCGGTGGGAGAACTGGTGACTCATTTAAAGTAGGGTCAACCGTCAAATATGCAGTCTGTATGCTCCTAGTTAGCGCGTGCTTAGCTCTAGTACTATAGCCCGCGTTCGATAAACTGCCGCAGGCAGACTGCGGCAGTTTATCGAACGCGGCCTGCGGCAGTTTATCGAACGCGGGCTATAGTACTAGAGCTAGCGCGTGCTAAGTTAACGCGCGTCTGACGCGTGCTAACTTTCGTAGTCTGTATGGGGTATAAGAACTGTAATAAAACTGTTTGGGGTAACCGTGAGATCTCCCAGCATTGTCATATATCTCAGGGCTGCGTTATTATAGCTATGGTAGAGCTAGATAAAAGTTTCAATACCAAGATTTACATTAAACGTGCGAACAGTACCCAAAAGTTTAAAAATGCTATGAGATAGAATATGCCACTAGTGCACCACATCCAATCACCCCTGGCAAATTCCAATGCTAACGCTAACCCAAATCTAACCCTATACGCTCGCTATAGAGACATTTTTGTAATCTGATGCTATCCTATAAGTACCATAGCACCATCATTTTATAACGATTTCTGGGGCACAATTTATTGGTCTACGACTTACTGAGCATGGTACGGCGTCAAGTAAGGAGGCTAAACTCGGCACTGGTCGTCGGTGCTGTGGTAAAACTCGAGCCCTGGGGCAGAATGGCTACAAAAATGGAGGTGATTGGTTGTGTATTTGTGCTGCGATGGGGTTCAAGGAAGCAAGTGCTGTGCGAATTTGGCACTCACGCTTTCCCACCTGCTCTATATTTTTGTTGTTAGTGCACAGTGATGCGAGTGTGGTGAACACTGAGCTTGTGGGCGCAATTCTAGTTTAGCACCCGGCTTAGTATGGAACATTTGCGAAAATGAGGGCTGGGTCCCAAACTAGGATTGAGTGAACTTACTTGGGCGTTACAGAGTGAGTCAGGGGAGCATTTGAACATCATTGACAGGAAGTTATTACTAATAATAGGAAAAAGAGAGGCGAGAAACATTAAAACTTTGGTTGTAAATTCCATTGCCATCTCGTGCGTAGGCCTATAAAGTATAATCGTACGCGTCAGCAATTACATTGTTGACATTCTCCTGTGTATATCATTTCATTTGTGCCAGCCAACACACGAATTAAAACAAGTATCAGCCTTATTCAAGACGGGTAGGCCTATTTATTACAAAAGTAGAATTAGTATAAGTGGCAACACACTTCAATAAAACACACGCTTTGATAATTGATTACTACTAAAAATTTAATACTTACCAGCGTAGTTTGGAGAGAACAACAGAAGTTTTCTGACGACCACGAAGCCAGCGCCAATGCCACCTGGTGTCAGTAATGTACAAAAATATTAGAGCGACACTAGCGACACTCAGCTGGCTTTCCCAGTTTATGCTTAGAACAAAATGGAACGCCTGTGTTGTTTTGCTTTGCTGCTTGCGGTTCAATTACTCGTGACTTCTGCACACAAACTTGCAGGAGGAATTTCAGACACCAACGAAAATGAGCCTCGCATATTAGAGATATCAAAATTTGCTGTCGCTGAGATTGATAGAGGCCGAAACTCTCTCTTCGTTACCAAATTGCTGAAAGTCCACAATGCTAGAACGCAGGTACGTCGTACTCGTAGGTCCTATATGACGTCAAGACTAGCCACAACACCGCCTTGGGCTTGGGTTCAAGGATAGAGGACATAGAGATGATGTCCAGATTGAGACATATGTCATTTTCGTAAATGTGGGGGGTAGGCCCTTTAAAATCAACAGGGGTGTTCTTGAAGGTGTTTGTTCATTTCCACCCAGAAACATTAATCATTATGTCACTTTACAGGAAGTGTGGAAAAAACTGCGTTTAAGCGACACTACTCGCGCGTTATATTGCGCGCGGCATTTACGCACTGATACTACTTGCTCTCCGCAGTAAACCTACCTCCCTAGCACTGCTACCTGCTACTAGTGCTGAGAGGGTATATGTCCCCCAGGGTACGTACTGCCAGAGTACGTTCCGGTATACCGGTATAGCCCATTCTTTTCTTTGGAGGAGCCCTTTAGTGATTCACTCAGGGCGGTTTTATGGTGCGTTTTTCAAGACTAGAACTTCCAAACTGGGTATATTCTAAACACGAATCTTTATCTGCTATCCTGGAACTTACTATGTATCACAATACTCTGTATGAAACTAATATAACCTCTTACAAAATTTCGAAGCGACGAGCGGCGATATTTCAAGCGCCATTTCTGGTGACCTGTGACGCTGGCTTTCCCAATGTGCATAGCGATCGGCCTGAGAAATAGCACGTGGATGTGGCGCGTATCCTTCAGGGGCTCCTCCAAAGAAAAGAATATAGGCTCGCGTTGTAACCCTACTCTTGTGTTGGGTTACATTATTGTATCTAGGGAGTCGCCTACGCCTACTCCCTAACCCTAACCCTATTATCATATCAGATAGTTACCAGGGTACGTTCCGGTATACCGGACCGTACCCAGGGTACGTTCCGGCAGTACCCTGGGGGACATAGACCCTATGAGCGCTACTAGTAGACTAGAGCGCTTCATAAACAACAAAAAACCGGTTTTATTGTTTGTGGAAAGCGTCGTGCGTGTGGTGCACTTGTGTGTTTCAGAGGAGCAATTGAACAACATTTACCGGAGATTATTACTAATATTAATAATAGGTTACAGAGTCAAAGAGTAAAGAAGCATTATCTTCGTTACCAAATTGCTGAAAGTCCACAATGCTAGAACGCAGGTACGTCGTAGGTCCTATGACGTCAAGACTAGCCACAACACCGCCTTGGGCTTGGGTTCAAGGCTAGAGATGATGTCCAGGTTGAGGCATATGTCATTTTCGTAAATGTGGGGGGTAGGCCCTTTAAAATCAACAGGGGTGTTCTTGAAGGTGTTGTTTGTTCATTTCCACCCAGAAACATTATGTCACTTTACAGGAAGTGTGGAAAAAACTGCGTTTAAGCGACACTACTCGCCCGTTTCCGACTGTTTCTCACCATTGCTACGCGCGATAATTTGCCGTGATGTTCCTGTGCTACGGCCCTGAAATGTATGTGCGTATTTGCGCGCGGCATTTACGCACTGATAGTGATACTACTTGCTCTCTGCAGTAAACCTACCTCCCTAGCACTGCTACCTGCTACTAGTACTAGTGCTGAGAGGGTCTATGTCCCCCAGGGTACTGCCAGGGTACGTTCCGGTATACCGGTATAGCCTATTCTTTTCTTTGGAGGAGTCCTTCAGTGATTCACTCAGGGCGGTTTTATGGTGCGTTTTTCAAGACTAGAACTTCCAAACTGGGTATATTCTAAACACGAACCTTTCTCTGCTATCCTGGGACTTACTATGTATCACAATACTCTGTATGAAACTAATATAACCTCTTACAAAATTTCGAAGCGACGAGCGGCAATATTTCGAGCGCCATTTCTGGTGACCTGTGACGCTGGCTTTCCCAATGTGCATAACGATCGGCCTGAGAAATAGCACGTGGATGTGGCGCTTATCTTTCACCGACCAATCGGAGGGCTCGCAGCGCACTGCTAAAGCTGACCGAAGTTTGCCGATCCCTATGCAGATTGGGAAAGCCAGCGTCACAGGTCACCAGAAATGGTGCTCGAAATATCGCCGCTCGTCGC
The DNA here is from genome assembly GCF_000485595.1 of Priapulus caudatus. Classification (NCBI taxonomy): domain Eukaryota; kingdom Metazoa; phylum Priapulida; class Priapulimorpha; order Priapulimorphida; family Priapulidae; genus Priapulus; species Priapulus caudatus. The sequence goes on from NW_014577937.1 coordinate 87,148, forward strand.
TTCGAAATTTTGTAACAGGTTATATTAGTTTAATACATAGTATTGTGGTACATAGTAAGTCCAAGGATAGCGGAGAAAGGTTCGTGTTTAGAATGAACCCAGTTTGGAAGTTCTAGTCTCGAAAAACGCACCATAAAACCGCCCTGAGTGAATCACTCGTGGGCTCCTCCAAAGAAAAGAATAGGATCGCGTTGTAACCCTACTCTTGTGTTGGGTTACATTATTGTATCTAGGGAGTCGCCTATGCCTACTCCCTAACCCTAACCCTATTATCATATCAGATAGTTATCAGGGTAGTACCCTGGGGGACATAGACCCTATGAGCTCTACTAGTAGACTAGAGAGCTTCATAAACAACAACAAAATGGTTTTATTGTTTGTGGAAAGCGTCGTGCGCGTGGTGTACTTGTGTGTTTCAGAGGAGCAATTGAACAACATTTACCGGAGATTATTACTAATATTAATAATAGGTTACAGAGTCAAAGAGTAAAGAAGCATTTAGACTTTGGTAGTAAGGCCAAAAATATAGGTGTAGTTACCGTTTCCCGTTAATTAAAAAAAAAAAAAAAATATGAATTGGACAGTTCCTGCTTCAAAAGGCACAACGCACATCCTTCGGACATGGTTCGTAAATAAAATGTTTCAATAA
>NW_014577937.1:88689-106573 GCF_000485595.1 Priapulus caudatus
TTTGTCCTAGTAAGGTAGTATGATTATGCATGACACGAAGTATTTGCTAGTCTAGTACTGAAGAAATTAGCGTTTAGATGCGCATTGTGCGGCTTTAAGTAATTAAAGTGTCAATTTGTTTTATCTCCCACCAACGTAGTGCTAATAATTTTTGTGCATATGGATTTGATTGCATGAATTCATTAACACTATGAACCTGTGTCAGTTTATTCCAATAAGTAATATCGAATTACTTTCAGTGGAACAAAAACTAGACATCTCTTGCCTTCAGAGATACAGGCAGGAATACCAAAAAAGATGCTAGATTAATTAGCATTAATGCAAACCTTTCAACCCTAGCTTCATGATGAAGAAGGATGAACTTCACAGCCTTCTAAAAAGTGATAAGAGGGTTAGTCCCAGCCTTCTTTGTGGGAAATTTTATAAAATCACTAAAATTAAGCTAGGGTTGGAAGGTTTGCATTCAAGTGAATATTATAATTAAAAAAATATAAAATTCACTTGAAAAAAATTACTGACTTTGAGACTGTAAATATTATAAAAGCAAGCGTAGATCATGTTTAAGAGTGAACATGTGTGTGTACATGAACATGGCACCAAAGAACAAAATTTCAACATTCACATTTTTTAAATAAAAACAATAGACTGAAATCAGCTGCCAGAAGAAATGGCAACAGTCACGTCACCTGATACCTTTGCAACAGCTATGGAGAAGCTTTATCATCGGTTCAGCTGATAAGTGACTGCACCCACCCTCCTGGTGCATCATACCCTAATGATCCTGCACCATATCGTTACAAAACTGCTGCTTTTATTTCATCAATTGACTATATTGGGCTCTAGTACCTCGGGCTTTTTATTCAGCTACTGTGTGTTACTGTACAAAGCGAACATAAGGCCATCCTTAAAAAATTATGTTTGCTGTCCTCCGACCGACCCACGAAAATAGCTGCGACCCAAAAGTTTTTTTAGACATTTTGGGTTCCATTTTTTTTTTTTACATTTCTTATAGTTAAGACTGAAACACAAAGCATGTGTGGCAAACATGAGGACAGACTTAAAATAACTATTATGCCTCACACAAAAAAATACCTACCTACCTACCGACTAAAAAAAATAATGGGTCGGGGGACAGCAAACATAGAATTTTTTAAGGATGGCCTAATAAGAATGGATTGTGCACATATAGAAAAACCAGCCTGTTGGAACATTGCCATTTATTGCACTCGTTAAGCTAAACTTGGCACTATATCGTGGCTGCTAGATGACACTAAAAGATAGCTCACATTGCTCAATATGTGACATCTCCCTTCTGAAAGCTTTTGAGTATGTGAGAACTGAGCTAAATAGTACAAATATTGACAGTACAGTGCTATGAGCATCATTGCTGTGTAAGCTGATTCAAGCCACATCCCAAGTCCAAACGCCTCCAAATTATGAAAAAAAGCCAAGTTGTTGAGACAATGGTGTAATATGTGCAACAGATACATGTCTGTTAACGGGACGTGTAATCCTAGGTTCCTTGAATATTTTCAGTTTAAATCGGTTTAAATTACGCTACATAAAAATTTCACTGTTCTGGTATTCATTAGAAATGTTTTTTTAAATGTTTTAAAACTGACAGTTATAGGCCCCTACCGTTTGCTTACAATGACGGTTGCATCTCTACAAGCACATCCACTGACAAAGTTGCACAACGCAACCTTTCGGCTGCAGTCTACAAACCGAGGATGTTTCTTATTTATTGATTTAAAGCATAGCGCGGACTTGCGACTTTTTCATGCAACTTGGCTGCGATTCTAGAATCGCAGTTGGAATTGCTGTGAAATTACTATGTCTGCGGGAACATCTATGCAACTACAACTCGTAGTGATTCTGATCGTTTGCAATGTGTTGCAAGAAATCAAACTGGTTTGATTTTCAGCAACTCGTCGCTCCGAAATCGCTTCGAAATTGCATGTGTGCGCACGCACGGTGAAGCGTGCGACGGATCGCATGCGGTTGCAGGTTGCAGCGACGTCCAACCAAAAGTCGCAACTCTTCGCTAGGCTTTAGAGGAGAAGGATTGCAATGTCTTATAAACCAATTTTAGTTTCAGTTATAATATGGCTGAATTTGTCTTAAAATAAAAATCATTTGGTTAGATAGCAGTTAGGTATGAATATTATTACACTTTTGTGATTAGCCCTCAGTCTGTAACATGCAAAATAAATCGGCAGAAGCGCAACTTTGTTGGATGACAGCACAATCATGCGCTGTCATGTCAGCGGGCAAAGATTTCAAAACTCGCTGTTGTTTTATGACAAATGTGAATGCGTGATTACAGAAATTTTAAAAACAGTTCATGTAAGGCTCGCAAAAACTTCGAAATGAACTAAACAGATTTAACTTTAAAATACATACCTACAACATGAAAAAAATAACTGTACTCTTTAACTTTGGCAGAAGAACTTTAGCATTTGCCTAGTTCCAATCATTTCACACATAATCATCATATCTGCTAAAAGGCTTTGTCACTCTACACCATCTGGTAATATGCATTGGCTGTGGCTCTACAGGGCTGCGAGATCTGGCTGTTCTTGCTATAGTTGATGTCCCCTATCATGATCATCCAGCATATGTGCTTGGGGTAACACATGGAATTCATGTGACTCCTTAGAAATCTCAAGAGTTTCCTTAACATATAAGTGGTTAAGACAAGATTTCTTCTGTAGGTTTGCCTAAGTACTAGGTATGCTTGTGGGTCCTTATCCCTGGCTGTGACAGTCGGAGGCTGCCATGTTCCAACAGACTCCCCTAACACCAACTGTCACAACTCTTTGGTCTTCTTGTCATACTCCCCATATTTGTAACTCTCCTATGTAGCTGACTCTTGGGTTGTGCACCAACTGTTCCAATAGTTGCAGCAAGGCGAGAAGCTTGAAGCACAATGTTCAGCGCATAAGGATCTAAGCTGGGAAATAATTCATACTTGAGACTAGGGCATTACGATCCTCTAACAGTGCTATGTAGTGATCTCTCCCACTCACTGGTAGCTTTCTTCAAAATCTTCTCCCTGGTCTCCACCGGTCTTACGCGTTGGCCATTTGACTGCGGGTAATGAGGGCTGGGCATCTCCAGGGAGATTCCACATTCCCTGGCTAACAAATTGGGACTAGACTTTCAAATGGCACGTTATCACGTCAGTGTTCAACGCGGTCATCACGTCAGGTATGCTGTGTCTGGCAAATATTGACTAAGCAAATGATCAGCTGTTTTGGTTGCCAGATGCAAAATCTCTGGTAATAGGTTGGAATAATATTAAAATAGTCTACTACTAAATAGTCAGGATAGCTGAGTGTCATGGTATCGACCCCCACCCAATCTTCTGTCATTGCCTCTCTGCAACCGTATGTGGTATCAGTGGCTCCCTCTGGTTGCTAAGGCAAACCTTATCATATATTGGGCACTTAATGACAGTAGTCTCAATTTCTGCTATCATTCTAGGCCAGTATAGAACTGATTGGACACGCACCTCACACGTGTCAGCTGAGCCCAGCTCTGTGGTGGTTTTCATGAATGCAACTTGGCATGTCTGCACAGAGCTTAGACGGTTCTACTCTATGCTTTCCTAGGACAATAATTCTCTCGGCGATGTGCAGCTACTCTCTCATGTTTCAGTATGAATGGTCATCGAATGGCACTTAACCTTTGCTGGCCGTCTTCGTAGAATGGTGTGGCTCAGTTGTTGTGTTGTATGATCCTCAACTATATTTACTTGAATTTCTTCAAGCTTGTATGGGGTAGCAGGTGGGCTTGTTAGTCAGCTGTGAACCATCACCTCCATGGCATCTAATCTCCCTCTAATGTATCGCACAGTGATATTGCGATACTGAAGTTGCAACGTCATGTTCTGCAGTCTGAGTGAGGCTTCAATGGGCTCTTTTGATTGACTCGTGAACAGACTGGTAAAAACCGCTCATATGGGAGGCATATGGCAAGTAGTTCCTTTTCAATCATGGAGTAGATTTTTTCTGATGAGGCAAGGGCACTAGATATGAAGGTAGGCTATAGGGCGTTTTTTCTGTAATTAAATGACTGTAAACCATCTCGGGACAACTGTGACTGAGTGTGTCTGTGATAGAACCATAGGACTGGTTGCTTAATGAGTGCCTCTCTCATTTGCTCAAAAGCCCAATCCTGCTCATGGTTCCAACTTCACTCAACGTCTTGTTTCAGAAGTGTCATGAGTTGTGCTGCGATGGCTGTTTCATTAGCGATATATGGTGAAAGGTACCTCACCATGCCTGAAAGACGCATTAACAACTTGTCGTCAATTGCCTTTGGGGGGATAGCTTTGACTTTGGCTGGGTCTGGCTTCATACCATGTGCAATGACAATTTTTCCATGTCTGTCAGTTTAGTTACATTGGACTAAATTTTTTCCTTGGTGAACATGATATTTGTTTCACGTTCTCTCTGTGGCACCTTGCCGACAGTCACACAATTTTGCGCGTTGTCGCTGCCTGCTATATTTTAGTCGGTGGTAATATGTACGTCTAGAACAGGGGTTCTTAACCTGAGGTTTATGGACCCCTTTGGGGTCCGTGGATGGGCTTCAGGGGGTCCGTGAACCAGACGTATGCAAAATTGTGTGTTTATGTGCTTATGTGCATTTTTCTGGCGAGGGGTCCGTAGCTTTCACCAGATTCTCAAAGGGGTCCATGACTCAAAAGGTTAAGAACCACTGGTCTAGAATATCGCCAAAGGCCTTCTTGTTGTGCTTTTGCTTGACTTCGCTGGCTGAGCTGATTCCAAAGAGCCATGCCAAAAATCACTTACAGCCACAGGGTGTTTAGAATGTACACAGAAATGACGACTCATCTGAGAGCTTCATGGGATAGTAGCCATTCTTTATGTCAGTTACAGTGAGTACCTGCTTCCTGGTGAGACTAGCTGCTCTGTACCCTAGCTAGGACTAGTATCTCGCACCTCTCTCGCTTAATAGTTTTGTTCAGATGCTTTCGGTCTAAGCATACTCTTAAAGACCTGCTGCACATTTCTGAGATCACTAGATTTTGCACCTAGTGTGTGAGGTTGTTCACACATTGCCTCTGCACATTGATCACTACACTCTTTTTCCAGCCAACGAAGAGTCTTCAGAAGCTGCTCGTACTTAGTAAATAGCACCTTGTGTGGAACCTGTAAGACTCGGGGTACCTCAGTATCAACAGCCACGTGATGTTATTTTTCATATGTGCTTAGTCTGATAAAAACATCTGTATGTACATTCAGTAGTGTCTCCTGAATAAGGTGAGTGGACTTTTCCGACGTAATGTCATAGGTGACCGGTGGACGCAGCACCAGTCTCATTAAGATGCATGTGTGATGACCTACTATGGCTGAAACAGTGACGTCTGTCGCTTATAAACTCACTGACTGTGTAGCTGATCCAACTGTGTTCTGAACATCTGAGGACTGCATATTCTCACATTTCTTTAATTTGCATTTTACTTTTTTTAGCATTTCTTTTTGCGGTGCCAATTACTGTTGTTTAGTCTTACTCGGGCCATGCATTCTTTTGTCTACCTTCTTGAATTTTATAAGTTATACCACCCATGGCACCTGTACTGCAAGCAAACCTTCGATGTGGTCAGGCACAAATTTTCTGCACACCTTGCATTCTGTTGTATTCTTTTATTTATTACCTTCCAGTGGTAATGAATTTTTAAGAGCTTTTGAACTTCATGTAAGCTTTACTCTGTTCTTGTGTGTAATCGGGGTCTGCCTACTGGTAGTATTGTTTTTCTGAATTCCCCGCACAATCTTGCTGTTTCTTCCTTTTGGGTTGTCTTTTAAATAAATTTATAAATTTTTGCTAATTATTCGCTTACTTCAGTGCTGTTCAACTCCACAAATCCACTAAAACTGACCGTACTGTAATGATCTGTACTGCCTATCGTACTTAAACACACTTTGGTGTTATAAACACACTTACTATCTTCTTGGACTAGTGGCTACTCTGATAACGCTGAAGGGGTCGTTGTCACAGGTACTACATATATGTATCTAAAGTACATGTATGTATACACAATTGTAACGAGTTTACAAAGTTTCTGGTCATACTGTTTACTGAGTCATACATGTTCCGTTACCGAGTCATACATAATGGTAGTACTGTCCTAAAATTGTCGACAAACGGAAAGGAAGTGCGTAAAACTCAATCAGTTTGATTTACGGCAGTTTACAACATACCAGATCATGTTGTTTATCACGTGATTTTTTTGTGATTCAAACGAGCAGTGGTACATATATATGTGATCATGGCCATACTTGTGTGGTAAATTCACAAACCAGTTGTGTATATACATATATGCATGTAATACCGAATAAGACCATGATCCCTTCAGCCCTAACAACACACTTTGACATAGTAGTAAGTCGTCTTAGAAATAAAGGAAATTACTGCACTCGCACTGCACTTATTGTTATATATTAACTGTGTTGTACTAATTTGTGTATATACATATATGCATTCCAGTTATTTATGTAATACCGAATAAGATCATATATCTTTGAACAGCCCTAACAACACACTTTGACATAGTAGTAAGTCGTCTTAGAAATAAAGGAAATTACTGCACTCACACTGCACTTATTGTTATATATTAACTGTGTTGTACTAAGAGGCTTATTAAAAGTACAAAACATGTTTGTGATGCGCGAAAGTTGGTGGTATTTCTCCACTGTTTATAGGGGAACATTGTTAGACATCAAAGATGTACTAATTTCGAGCTGCTGAGCCACCATACAGCTTATGCCACCCCTGNGCGTGGATCATGGTGGAATGTATGGGGGGCGGGCGCTGTGTGGATGCATGCTGATGTAATAGAGGGCGGGCGAGCGTGATCAGCATAGCGTGGATAGTATGGGGGCGGGCGTGACGTGGATGTATGAGGGGCGGCAGCGTGCGTTAGTATGCATGCTTGGATGAATGGGGAGCGGGGCGTGTGTGGATGCATGCGTGGATGTATGGGGCTGGCGTGCGTGGATGCATGCGTGATCATATGGGGGAGGGCCGAGCGTGATGCATGCTATGGGATGTATGGGGCCGGCGTGATGTGGCATGCATGCGTGGATTGTAATGGGGCGCGCGCGGTGCGTGGATGCATGCGTGGATGTATGGCGGCGGGGCGTGCGTGGGATGCATGCTGGATGTGAGTGTGCTGGGCTGTGGCTGGATTGCATGCTTGGATGTGAATGGGGGCGGGCGTGTGGGATGCATGCGGGATGTATGGGGGCTCGTGGGCGTGGATGCATGCGTGGTGTGATGGGGGGGCGGTGCCGTCGCGTGGGATGCGGTGCGGCGATTGTAATGGGGGCGTATAAAGCCGACGTGTGCATGCAGTGGATGTATGTGGGCGGCGAGCGTGGTATGCATGCGTGGATGTATGGGGGGGCGTGTGTGGATGCATGCGTTGGGGATGTATTGGGGCGGCGTAGGCGTGGGTGCATGGGCGTGGATGGGTAGTGGGGGCCCGGCGCGGCGTGGATGCATGCCGTGGATCGTATGGGGCGCGCGGCCGAGCGTGGATGCATGCGTGGATGTATGGGGCGGGAGTGTGTTGTGGATCGGCATGCGTGGATGTATTGGGCCGGGCGTCGCGTGGCATGTATGCGTGGATGTCTGTGGGGCCGGGCGTGCGTGATGCATGCTGGATGTATGGGGGCGCGCGCGAGCCGTGATCGCAGCCCGAGATATACCTGGCGCGGCCCGTCGCGTGGATTTGCATGCGCTCGGAATGAGTATGGGGCCCCGGGGCGTGCGTGGATGCATCGCGGTGATGTATGGGGGCCGGGCGTGCACAGTGGGATCGCATGCTGGACAGTATGGGGCGGGGCGCGGCGGGATGCATGCGTGGATATATGGGGGGCGGCGTGCGTTGGATGCATGCGTGGATGTATGGGGGCGGGCGTGCGTGGGATGCATTGCGTGATGTATGGGGGCGGGCGTGCGTGATGCATGCGTGGTATGTATGGGGGCGGCGTGGGCGTGGATGCATGCGTGGATGTATGGGGCGGCGTGGCGTGATGCTGCGTGGATGTATGGGGGCGGGCGTCGGCGTGGATGTTGGGGCGGGCCGTGCGTGGATGGTATGGGGGCGGGCGTGAAGTGATGCGATGCGTGGAGGTATGGGGGGCGGGCATGCGTGGATTCATGCGTGGGAGTGGTATGGGCGGGCGAGTTGTGGATGCATGCGTGGGAGTGTTGGGGCGGGCGTGCGTGATGCGATGCGTGGATGTAAGTGGGGCGGGCGTCGTGGAGTGCCAATGTCGTGGATGGTACTGGGGGCGGCGTGTGGGTGGTGGATGCAATGCGTGGATGGTATGGGGGCGGCCGTGTGGTGGGATGGCATCGGCGTGGCATGGTATTGGGCGGGCGAGGCGTGGATGCATGCGTGGATATATGGCGGCGGTGCGTGAGTGCATGCGTGATGTATGGGGGGGCGCTGGCGTGCGTGATGCAAAGTGGTGGATGTTGGGGGGGGGCGGCGTGGATGATTCGGGGCCTGGCGTGAGTGGGCATGCATGCGTGGGGTGTCATGGGGCAGCGTGCTGGTGCAGTGCGTGGATGTGATGGGGGGTGGCGGCGTGCGTGGGGAGTTATGGGCGGGCGTGCGTGGATGCGATGCGTGGAGTGAGGCGGGCGGCGCGTGCGTGGATGCGAGTGCTTGAATGTATGGGCGGGCCGGACGTGGGATGCATGCAGGTGGGGATATATTGGGGGTGCACGGCCGTGCGTTGATGCATGCGTGGGGATGGTATGGGGGCGGGCCGTGCCTCCGCACTGGAAAAAATGATGGACCTGGACTGGATGGAGCGTACCGGACGCGCACTCGACGGAACTGAATAGACGAATAAGACAGACGACGAATAGACGAATAGACAAGACGGACGAACAAGATACATGGAATGGAATGTATTGTATTATGGATGTCATTCGATGCATGTTTGTCTTCACATGGCTTCAGGTTGCCTGCGGACGAGGCGTTGACATTCAACTTCCTCGGGATGCGCGTGCGAGTCGTAAGCGTTGGGCGAGAGCGGAGTGCGTGAGTGCGAGCGAGCAGAAGGGGCGGGGGGTGAAAAAAAATACAGGGTGCCAAACGTGGGGACGCCGTGCAGATATCCCTCCTAGTCAAGGTAGGCTGTGAGATATCCCTCCTAGTCAAGGTAGGCTGAGAGATATCCTCCTAGTCAAGGTAGGGTGTGCCAGGGCCATAGTGGCCTCCCAAAAGTGCCACTGCAAGGAATGATATGTAGGCTGATGCGGGGGGGGGTCGGGGGATACTGGTCCGCCCGAGGGAACAATTTTGCAAGTAGAGCCTGAATGGCATTTCCTGGCATTTTCAGGCTATGTGTTGAAGAACCATTCTGATCATTTTAAAAGGTCATTTGTAAATTTGCAAAGAGGAATTGTAGCTAAAGCTGATTGTTTTGACTAAAGTATCTAAAATATATATTATGAGTATGATAACTAATAAAACATTATTACAAAATTGTATATACTCATCAGTAATAATTAATGAAAATAAAGTCCTATTTTCAATCTTGCAATTTATAGCTTTCACTATGTACATCTGTTATGTTTTGAAAGTTTGAATTTGAATAGGCAGCATTGTCATCATTAAGATACACATTCCAAATCTTAGAGGGCACGATATACACTTCTAATTGCATCAGCTATTAATAGTAATCACAGAAAGTCCAGTCCGATACTTTGTCATTTTATTTTTTATTATTCGCAATTTTATGCTTTTCTGGCCTTATGGGCGAATTCCAATTCTGAAATTACATCTTGTTCATCCTACCCTTCGTCACTCAACATATCTCAGGATGCACAATGACATAGAAACCAATAATGATGGTCTTAACTGTGGTCGTGCTGGGTCGGGGGGGGGGGCCACTCCATTATTATATTTGTATGTGTAGTTATGTGCCTGCGGATGAGACCGCCATTTCACCCTAAGCAGTAAGACATCTCCGTTCCAGTGCTATCGCTTTTAAGAATATCTCGTTCCAGAGGCATTTAAGTTTAGTTACTATGGCAGATTCTTACATTTTTGTCTTCGGAGACCCTATAAGTTTTTAGTATTTCCGTTCCAGTGCATCGTACTTCAGAAGTATCGTGAGCCTGGCCGTCAGGCATGGCACACGTGTGTGTGTGCGTGCGTGCGTGCGTCGCGTGCGTGCCGTGCGTTGCGTGCGTGCGTGCGTGGCGTGCGTTGCGTGCGTGTGCGTGGCGTTCATTTTCTCTGCTCCTCCGGGTCATGTTTTTTTCTTACTTTCTCCTTTCCTCTAACGTAATACAACAATAATTAATTTGTTGGTTTCCAGGCTACAGCATAGATTGTTAAAGCAATATCACTGTCCCACCCACCAGTTACCCAGAGACCCCTCTTTTAAACGTGGTCAGTTGTCATACGCATTGAATTTCAACGAAATCCTAGTTCCGGGAGACCCCATTTTCGAACATAGCCAATTCCACGAGCATACACATTCCAACTAAAACATTAGTTCCATGAGACGCCCCATTTTCAGGTCTGAGTTGTTTCCATGAGCCCCCCACATTTTTAGGCTTACCTTGACATCGTCAGACTGAAGTCTATTGTCCGTGGGTCGTCGTCCGTCGTACGTCGTTTCGTATTAAAGTCGTTTCCGTCAACTATTTTGGTTTCGTCAACGATTAACCAGGGAACCGTTGACCCCACATAGTTTGAGATTGGGTGTATAAGTTGTTACTGCTGTAGCCCCGGTCACAACGAGGCCCACGACGCAGTTTGTGCAACGACGACGCACAGAAAATTTGGGCAAATCGTGGGTTCATCGGGGTCGTACCGCACAGACGTCTACGAAATTTTGAGCATCGGGCATCGACTTGCCGTCGTGAGGGCAAAAATTGAACATGCCATCCTATTTTTCGTTGCACGATTTTTGTGGTATCTATGTCTTCTGGCGTTGTCGTGAGTCTGTCCTACAACAGTCTTGCGACAGTCCCTTTGCGACTTGGTCGTGCGGATTAAATATCTTTCGTGAGTACCAGAAGAATTTTTTTAGTCAAACAATCTACGACTATTGCGCACCGACTGTCCTAGCAATGCCTCACGGCTGTCGCAGGACAGTACGTGAGACGTTTGCAGATATTTAATTATATATTATATTTCGTAAGAGGCTCGCACAACATTGGCAAGTCTTCGTGCGTTAGTCTTTGCGTTAAGTCTTGGCACATATTTTTCGTTTTTGAGGGGTATATAGCTGGGCGAATGAACGCTTGTAATTAAAAGACTACCTGTCCGGCGCTGAAGAGGATGGCCTTCCACCTGAGGCGACTATGCGTAGCCTTGTTGAGGGGGCGTCTGGAGTGAACTCGCAGCACGACGATAATATACGCTGTTGGGCTGTGATCCGGGCGCGGAGCAGCGCATGGAACCGGCGAAACCCCGACGTTGGTGGGATTCGTCCGTGATCGAGCGGCGGCCTGATGTTTAGGCAGTAATAGTACTCTGAAATGGGTCATGCGGATGGAGTGTGGGCCATGTTTCAGGAGCTGTTGCTGCGTGTCGCCCCTCGCATCACCAAAGGGCCCAACTGCTAGGCGTGCCCGGACCCTCTTGAGCCTGGGCTAATCTGGCCATCCACTCTGCGCTATAGTGGCTACAGGGAAACAGTTATCGCAGCCTGGCATTACTCCTTTCCGTGTCCCCCACAACACCATCTCAGGGTTTGTTCCGGAGGTTGCCCAGGCCATCGTTGATGAGAACGTTTTGGCGAGACGATCAGACCCCCACCACATCTGATGGATGGCGCCAGTGGCAGAGCCGATTCCGAGTCCGGTCGGAATTATGAGCCATTGCTGTGGAGCCATCGATGGCAAACATGTGGCCATCAAGGCACCTAAGAACACCGGCACCAAGTACTACAATTACAAGGGGTACTTCTCCATAGTCCTGCTAGGAGTGGTTGACGGCAACTACAAGTTCCCTGTGGGCAGACGTTGGCGCAAGAGGGGTCCTGCATCGGACGCCGGCATTCTCAGCAGTGGCCCGCTGAGAGACGACTGGAAGAGAAGGAGGAACCTTGGCTTCCCTGAGCGGCCCTCGAACCCTTTCCTGGTGATGACACAACTATCCTCATACTTCCTGGTGGGGGACGACCATTCACCCGCTGCGCCCCTGGATGATGAAGCGTCGGCGGGAAGGGTGCTCGACCATGACGAGCGCATATTCAACTACCGAACCTCGAGGGCCCGCCGCGTCGTGGAGAATGCCTTTGGAATCCTGGCTCACCGCTGGCGCGTCCTCCTCACCACCATCCAACTGACGCCCAGACGTGCACAGAAGATCACCTCTGGATGCCTAGTGCTACATAACCTGATGCGTGATCGCTATCCCGGCCTCCACGCTGCCGACCTTGACCAGGAGGATGGACATGGAAATGTCATTCCGGGAGCCTGGCGCAAAACGCCATGGACGAGGTCAACCAGGTGACCGGGCCCCAAGTCACCAAAGAAGGGAAACAAATCCGCGTTTTATCTGAAAAACTTTTACAATAGTGACAAGGAAGGCTCCCATGGCAGGATGCTATTATCTGAACACTTGTGAACTGTGCTCTTTTATAACTTGTAAACTCTGGACTTAACATATTTGAATATAGAATATAACATGTATTCAATAAAATGTTGAATTTTTGAAAAAAACGCCTGATGTCTTTCTTTTATGAAGAATCATTATCAACAATGCCTATTGATAATGATTCCTATAAACTATGATGCATATAAACTTGTCACACAAAGAGAACCGAAATAACAAACAAGTGATAAGAGGAAAAATTATATTTCACACATAATAAACACATTATAACATATTCAAACATAATAAATATCAAACATATAAAAACATCAAGATCAACATCAACATCAAACATCAATATCAAAAATATCAAACATAATAAAAACAAAATTATATTCACACATAATAAACACATTATAACATATTCAAACATAATAAATATCAAACATATAAAAACATCAAGATCAACATCAACATCAAACATCAATATCAAACATATCAAACATAATAAAAAACAAATGCAAAAATAGTAATACACTGAGAGTTCGCGGAAGTAAAAACTACTGTCTGTGTATGCACTGAGATTTTGTCTACTAATCTATGTCCCTCTCTTTATCCAGCGGGTTATCCGGCGAGTATGGGGAGGCGCCCATGTTGTTTAAGTAGGGAGCTGATGTTGAGCGAGGAGTCTCCTGTGGCCGCTCTGGCCGGGGTTGGGGGTAGCGCCACACTGGCGACTGAGGTTGGAGTGCTGTGCTGCTGCTGCTGATGTGCTGCCTGGTTTGCGGCATCAGATGCTCGAATACAATGGGCATGTTCGGGTCTTGCTGCGAGGTGTATGTGAAACGCGGGGCGCCCAGGCTCACCTGAAACAAAAATATATGGTTCATTAGTTCTGGATAACAATAATTGAATAATTATATATATTTATGTATGGTTGTAATCATCCTCTCTCAACAACACAGCTCTGGTGAAGGATCGCCCGCCCCCATACATCCACGCATGCATCCACGCACGCCCGCCCCCATACATCCACGCATGCATCCACGCACGCCCGCCCCCATACATCCACGCATGCATCCACACTCGCCCGCCCCCATACATCCACGCATGCATCCACGCATGCCCGCCCCCATACATCCACGCATGCATCCACTCACGCCCGCCCCCATACATCCACGCACGCCCGCCCCCATACATCCACGCATGCATCCACGCACGCCCGCCCCCATACATCCACGCATGCATCCATGCCCGCCCGTCTCCCGGTGAGAGACAGTGAGAGACAGTGAGAGAGAGGAAGCAGCTTGCTACGTACCTGTCCCCTCTTCACCTGAGCCGCGTCAGCATCCGATTCAGCCTCCTCCGGAACATTCTCAAAGTCGTCGCTATGATCCAGCGTTACCTCGACCTGCACATGAAACACGCGAGTCAGCCGCGGCGGCCATCTTGCCGTCACGTTCATACAGGGGCGATCACATTATTTTATTAATATTATTTTTAATAATTATTTTTAATAATTTTTTTAAATAATATAATAATTTTTTTTTAAATTATATTATTACAATTATACAAAACATGAAAAAGCATGTAAAATGTAAATTACATCGGCGCACCTGAGTGTCTGCATTCATGTAGTTGAAGACGGTTGCCTGCAGAACAAGCACCTCTCCTCGCAGGACCGAGTATGGAAGCGTCAGCGAGACGAAGAACGGCTGGAATGCCGTCAGCTGAAAACAAGAGATCAGTGAACGTCAGTAAAGTAGGTTAAATGTCAGTGAAGGTCAGTAAAGGTCAGGGAGGATCAGTGAAGTATGGTAAAGGTCCGTGAAAGTCAGTAATTAAAGGCCAGTAAAGATCAGTCAAGGTCAGTAGTAAAGTAACTTAAATGTCAGTGGTAGTTAGTAAAGGCAAGTGAATGTCAGTATAAGTCAGTGAAGGTCAGTGAAGGTCATTAGTACTTGCTCCACAAATAACAACAATGATCTATCATTGCAGCACAGACATATAAGATGGATTCGTAAGACTTATTTTGTTTTGTGAAACAGCAACTATTATAATGCATATTAATTAAATTACATCTTAATAACGTCAAGGATTGCATCGTGAAATGGAAGATCTTCGATCGAGCGACGCGCTACGTTAACATGATGCACAGCAGGTGGCAGTACCGTTGTCGTGTGTTCCGTGATGCCGAGGCCGTGCTTTTCGTTCATAGAGATGGCGCTAGCGAGCCACGACGTGATCGTGTCCGGCACGGTCGCCATCACCGTCGTCGTGCCGCTGTCGCTACGGAAACAAACGAGAATGCACGACGTCATTCGCGAATGTTTCACGCCACTCGTCGTCAATCGTCACGACGAACGAGACAACACAAAAAACCATAATCGGATATCGATGCTACACCTCACTTACAATCTCGTCAAATTTATACACGTTATCACACCAACAACCCTAAAAATGTCGACTTTGCAACACTACGATGCTAAGAATTGTTTTTAGAATGTTCTGTTGCGAGGCAGATAGGTCAATTATGGCACACACACGCATGTAGTAACTGCATGTAAGAGAACACGACAGTAATAGTGCTAGTAATACCAAGATAGCCCTGTTACTACGACCGTCTACAAAGTGGAGGCTGCGGCAAACACACGTCAGAGACGACAGAAGAGTTAAGTGATGCCATCGACAAACCAAATGACAGGCAGGAGAGAAGGACTGAAACACCGAGACAAAAACATGCAGAACCAAAAAATCCTTGGTTCTCTCAGATGCAATGCAGTCCGCTGAAATAAATCACAAATAGCTTAAATAAAAGAACAAATAGCTGAAAAAATAGAACAAATAGCTGAAATAAAAGAACAAATAGCTGAAAAAATAGAACAAATAGCTGAAATAAATCACAAATAGCTGAAACACAGAAAGAAGAAGTGAGAAGAACGCTCAGCAATGGCCACGACAATATGCGATGCAACACGGCGCTGCGCGGGCGGCCGGTGCTGCCACCTACCTCGGCGTCGACGCGTTGACCCACAGCCACGTCTCTGGGAACAGTTTTCTAACGTGGGCACCCTCCTCCGTCTCTACCGTGGTGGCGCCACCGTCGTCCGCCACCGCCGACTTCATCTTCACGTTGCGTCGAGGGGCGCCACCGTCGGCGCGCGCCACCGCAAACATCTCCATCTCACAGTTCGGACCTAGAACCAGCAGCGAGACCCACGCACGTTTAACCTCCGGCGTGACCTCTGACCTTCGCGCGACCTTCGACCCCGCTCACCTCGGAGTCGTGACGTTCATCCACAGCCAGGTCTCGGGAAACACGCTGCGCACGCGCTCTGCCTCCGCCAGCTCGGGAGGGGGCGCCACCGGTGCGTTGAAGAGCGTGACGTCGCCGGCGTCGTCCAACATGCGGCCGCGCTCCATCGGCGCGAACATGCCTGGTATCGCGTCTACAAGCAGACTCGCGTCAGCGTCGCGTCGTCACGGCGACCAATGACAAGAGACGCTGCTAGAGAAGAAGGGGGATAATTCCTGCGCGCGACACCCTGATGAATTAACATTTATTACTTCTACCTGTGCATAATGCTTCTGTATTTGTACTAGAGTATTTTATTTCTCTTCAAAATCTAGGCGGGCACAGCTGTCCCCCAGAGACTATGGCTACTGCTGCTGCGTGCCAACGTTAGCGATTCGCTGCCGGGCACGTGTGCGAGATCTCACGAGATGTTGTGATGTCCGCCATACTTACAGTCGTAGTAGTCGGGCGAGTCCTTGTAGATGAGGGCGTCGGTGAGCACGAGCAATCCCGCGTCCTGCGGCGACAAGAGAACGTCTGTGACTCAAATATTCGTAAATTCAGTCTTCAGAATGTGCCTGACTGTAAGTGGGTTGCAAAGTAAGTAGGGAATAGCTGGGTAGAGTCCGGCTCTAGCTGCTACTGCTGCTGCTGCTGCTAGCAGCAGCAGTAGCAGCAGCAGCATCAGTAGCAGCAGTAGCAGCAGTAGCAGCAGTAGCAGCAGTAGCAGCAGTAGCAGCAGTAGCAGCAGTAGCAGCAGTAGCACCAGTAGTAGCAGCAGTAGCAGCAGCAGCAATAGCAGCAGTAGCAGCAACAGCAGCAGCAGCAGTAGTAGCAGCAACAGCAGCAGCAGCAGCAGCAGCAGCAGCAGTAGTAGCAGCAGCAGCAGCAGTAGTAGCTTACATGAATTAGTCAGTGGAGCTAGACGGGTAGCTGTTTTAGCCATATTCCAGCTAGACAGCGTCGCTCGACCAGATGGGCGGCTACATTGATGTATTAGGGAGAATGGCAGGACGTGGTTAGGTTAGACAGTTTCGAGAGTCAGTGTGAAATTGGGGTAGGACGTAGTCTCTGAGAACGGGTACATGTGCGGGCAGGATGTAGGGAGTTTTGGGGGATATATAGGGAGAGATATGTAATAGGAAGGGGGATTGATGGGGAGATTCGGGTGGCGGCCGCGGAGCTGGGCACACGCGCGTTGCGCGTATGCGCGGTCTTTGTCTCTTTGTGCGATGTGGCTACAGTGTACAAGCTAATAAAGTTTATTCTGGTTACTACAACAAGTTTGACTTTATATCTTCATCATTTCGACATCAACGCTCATTCCAACGTTACATTTTGGTGCCGTCGACAGTCCAAAATCTGGGTATTCCTTTGTGGACATAACGCAAGTTGTACTTCATATCGATACGGGCCAGCAACGAAACAGAGGAAGGATGACGGAGAGCGAGAGAAGCTCTTTCCGTCCTTCTCTCCCAGTTCCGATGATGAGATGGGAGAGAGCTAGTGTAGCCGAAACACTATATCGATCTACGGGCCAGCAACGAAACAGAGGAAGGATGACGGAGAGCGAGAGAGGGACGGAAAGAGCGAGTTCTGGTGATGAGATGGGAGCCATGCAGACTGCGCTAGCGCCGACGACGATGACGATGGCGACGAGGATCGGCTGGAAATCGAGAAGGAGGACTGTTGCTGACGCCGCGTCGTCAACGCTTATCAACGGAGAGGAGAAGGACGAGAAAGGAAGAATAGATTTCAACCATCCACCATTTCTCCAGAATCTCCCCATATATTCGCCCAAAACTCCCCACATCTTGATCGCACATGTCACCCCGTTCTCTCCAGCTCCAACCGTTCCCCTCATTTCACAATCACCCTAGAAACTGCCTAACCTAGACTCGCTTATCCAACTTCCTGTAAGGACGAGAGGGATGCATGCAGTCACACGGACGGAACAAGAACGCAAGAGATGAACGGGACGG
>NW_014577937.1:106583-109034 GCF_000485595.1 Priapulus caudatus
ACTACTGCTGCTGCTGCCACTACTGCTGCTACTGCTACTGCTGCTACTGCTGCTACTGCTGCTACTGCTACTACTACTGCTACTGCTGCTGCTACTGCTACTGCTACTACTACTGCTGCTGACACTACCACTGCTACAGCTGCTCTAGCCGCCACCACAGACTCACCCGGATCACGGAGCTAGCCGACCCAGAGTTGAAGTACCAGGGCAAGAAGGATCGCTTGCGTCGGACCACGCGTCCGCCGCGCAGCAGCGGCACGGGGCGACCCCCTGCACCGCCGCCGCCACCGTACGTAGACAGCTCCTCCACCACCTGTACACAGAGCGAGAAGATACTCACACACACACGAATCTAGGGGTAAGTGCCCCACATCATACTCAACCAACCGTACCTAACACACTGTTTTACTTGCAAACTAATAAGAACGAAAATCTACTGCACTATCCACCAGGTTTGTTTATTGACATATTTTTATATAATGTATATATGATATATATATACATACACATATATACATAAATATATATGTGTGTGTGTGTGTGTGTGTGATAATTAAATGTATTTTATATATTACTTAGATTTTAACTATTTTGAGTTTACACAAATGCCGATTAAATGAAAACCGATCTGTGAACTAAACGTAAACTAGCGGCTGCGACGCCGCTACCCCCTCGGGAGGCACCCCACCTTCTCTACACCTAATCCACTCCCTCTCCAACCCCCTTGCCTTCTTCCCAATCCCCCTCTCCACTCCCCCCTCCCCCCTCACCTCCTCCTGCGTGATGTCGTTGCCAGACTTGAGTAGCTGTACGCTCTGGTCCACGGCCAGCAGACCGATGAATGAGTCTGGGTTAGTGTAGACCTGCACTTCCACCTGCTTGCCCGGCAACGCCTGCGTCTGACTAAACTCCACCTCCACCTGTAACCACGCAAACCCGTGTATGAAGGTTGATCACAGGAAACATGCGTCCTTTGTAAACAGGTTAACATTCTACGGAGGTAAACGCTAAACGAGGTATGCACCATATATGAACAATTTGACACGCACACGTGAATGAAATAACACGTAAAAAGTGGTCTAGCCCGACCAAACTCAGCGACAATATCCGAGGCAGCTCGGGTGGTTCTACCACTCAGACAGATAAGTCGAAACGTCGAGGGATGGGTTTTTTGCTGCTCACCTGGTTCTGGAACGCGCCGTCGACGCTGAACATGACTCCGTCAGCGATCAGCTCCCCCTCGTGGACGTAGTAGGCGAAGAGTCGTGACTCCGGCGCCATCTGTGTTGTGACGGCGAGTGTGAGCGTGCTCGTAGTGAGTCCACCCATGATGAGGGCCGACGCAAGCACCACGTTGCCCTTACACACAACCTACAGGGAGGAGAAAGTGAGTGAGATGATACCTGACAGGTGAGCTTAATGACGTGATCGTTAATACCTGATAGGTGAGCGGATCATTAATACCTGTTGGCGAGTGGGTCGTTAATACCTGATAGGTAAGCTTAACAACATGATCGTTAATATCTGATAGATGAATGCATCATTAATACGTGATCGGAGAGTGGGTCGTTAATACCTGATAGGTAAGCTTAACGACATGATCGTTAATACCTGATAGGTAAATGCATCATTAATACCTGATAGGTGAGCAGGTCATTAATACCTGATAGGTGAGCAGGTCATTAATACCTTGATTAGGTGAGCAGGTCATTTAAAAAACCTGATTTAGTGTTCGAGCGGTCATTAATATCCTCGATAGGTGTCGAGCGTCATTAATTACCTGATAGGCAAGCAGGTCATTAATACCTGATAACGGTGTGCAGGTCAATTTAATACCGTGATCAGGTGTTGCCAGATCATTAATACCTGATAGGTGAGCAGGTCATTAATACCTGATAGGTGAGCAGGTCATTAATACCTGATAGGTGAGCAGGTCATTAATACCTGATAGGTGTGCAGGTCATTAATACTGATAGCTGCGGGCAGTCATTATACCTGATATGGCAGCATGGTCGCATTAATACCTGATAGGTGTGCATCATAATACCTGATTTAGGTGAGCAGCGTCATGTAATACACTGATAGGCGGCAGGTCCATTATCCTGATAGTGTGAGCAGGTCAGTTAATACCTGTAAGGCGAGTTGAATCGTTTAATACTCGATAGGTGTGCATGGTCATTCTATACCTAATAGGTGAGCCATGGTCATTAAAGGCTCACATATGCGCATCCCAAACGCTAATTTATCCGTTACTAGACTAGCAAATACTTTCGTGTAAATTGCATAATCACACTACCTTATGACTAAATAAACTGCTATGGTGCTCCCATTTCACTGCGCGTGTTGCTTAATAAACCCACAAGAAAGAGGTGAGAAAACTTGGCTTCTGGCGAAACGCCGACTGTTTGCCAAACAAATAGCACGAAGTTGACGTAGTTCTCATGTTATCCC
>NW_014577937.1:110148-110981 GCF_000485595.1 Priapulus caudatus
TAACTTCATATGCTGAGATACATAGGATCATATACTGCCTACACAAGCCCCCACGCTTAACTAACTTCATATGCTGAGATACATAGGATCATATACTGCCTACACAAGCCCCCACGCTTAACTAACTTCATATGCTGAGATACCTAGGATGATATACTACTGCCTACACAAGCCCCCACACTTAACTAACTTCATATGCTGAGATACCTAGGATGATATACTGCCTAAACAAGCCCCCACGCTTAACTAACTTCATATGCTGAGATCCCTAGGACAATAAACTGCCTAGACAGACCCCACCTGCATTCAACTTCACCTTCGGAAATTCTCAGCACAAGATCAGACATAGTTAAACGTTTCCAACAACCCAGCATTTCAGCGTATTCCATTAGCTGGAGCCTGCTGTGTGAGTTGCGCAACGGTGCGTTACCATTAGCTGGAGGCTGCTGTGTGAGTCGCGTGGCGGGTAGACATCGACGGCGACGACGCCGTTGCTGGGAACCTCGCG
The DNA here is from genome assembly GCF_000485595.1 of Priapulus caudatus. Lineage (NCBI taxonomy): Eukaryota > Metazoa > Priapulida > Priapulimorpha > Priapulimorphida > Priapulidae > Priapulus > Priapulus caudatus. The sequence goes on from NW_014577937.1 coordinate 110,657, forward strand.
ACGCGTGAAACTCGAGTCGTCGCCTACGCCGGCGCCGTCGACCCCGTACGCGACCTTAACGTAGCCGTCGTTGCTCGCTGCTAACGGCGACCCGTCCATCCGTGTCACCTTCAGCTGTGTGAGAGAGATATAGCACGTCAGATATCACATGGTGTAAGAGATAGCACCTCAGACAGCGCATGGTGTGAGATATAGCACGTCAGATATCACATGGTGTAAGAGATAGCACCTCAGACAGCGCATGGTGTGAGATATAGCACGTCAGATATCACATGGTGTAAGAGATAGCACCTCAGACAGCGCATGGTGTGAGATATAGCACGTC
>NW_014577937.1:110991-111741 GCF_000485595.1 Priapulus caudatus
GGTCATTAATACCTGATAGGTGAGCAGGTCATTAATACCTGATAGGTGAGCAGGTCATTAATACCTGATAGGTGAGTTGATCGTTAATACCTGATAAGTGAGTTGATCGATGGGCACGGTAGAGTTAACGGTGACGACCAGCGGCAGCGGTGATCCAACCTCCACCTTCTCCTTGTCTAGCGTCAGCTGCAGGAAGGTTTCTGACTGAGCGGTGAACGCCTGCGCTGTGAAGAATCCACTATTCTCTGCCTCCGAGTGCCTCGCCTGAACAGCCAAGGAAACGCTCAGAAATCACACGCTGTCTACACGTCTGTATACGCGGTCAAATTCATAGTCTAAAACTTACAGCACGATATACTGCCTACACAACAGGCCCCCCCCCCCCGTTTAACTTTGTATTCTGAAATACTCAGCATGAAATACTGCCTACACAGGTCCCCCATCTGCCCATGTTTAACTTCATATGCTGAGATACCAAGGATGATATACTGCCTACACAAGCCCCCACGCTTAACTAACTTCATATGCTGAGATACATAGGATCATATACTGCCTACACAAGCCCCCACGCTTAACTAACTTCATATGCTGAGATACATAGGATCATATACTGCCTACACAAGCCCCCACGCTTAACTAACTTCATATGCTGAGATACATAGGATGATATACTACTGACACAAGCCCCCACGCTTAACTAACTTCATATGCTGAGATACATAGGATGATATACTACTGACACAAGCCCCC
>NW_014577937.1:112260-113660 GCF_000485595.1 Priapulus caudatus
TCAGACAGCGCATGGTGTGAGATATAGCACGTCAGATATCACATGGGGTAAGAGATAGCACCTCAGACAGCGCATGGTGTGAGATATAGCACGTCAGATATCACATGGGGTAAGAGATAGCACCTCAGACAGCGCATGGTGTGAGATATAGCACGTCAGATATCACATGGTGTAAGAGATAGTACCTCAGACAGCGCATGGTGTGAGAGACAGTATGTCACAGATGAGTGATAGAGTGATCACACGTGAGAGATAGTGTGTCAGATGTTCTGCGGTGTAAGAGATAGCGCATCAGACATCACACGGTGAGAGAGACATCAGATGTCGAGAGCTTACGTATGCTGAGTACTTGAGTCCAGGCTTGAAGTATTGCGACCCCTCCCACTCCAGTTTCACGTCGTGCTGATAGACGGGCGCCGACGCAGCTCCCTTGAGCGAGATACCTGCGGGACACGCACACGTGGTCAGTCTCAAAATCTTCCAGGGAGGAGATGAGTTCGATTTCTCAGGGGTCGAATTTAGTTTGGGGCAAGGCAAGCGTTGGATTTGGTTTAATCGAAAATTTTAGGGGGTGTCACGGGAACTTGGAGAGACCCCAGAGCAAACACTTTCGCCAGAGAATGTAAATTAGGCCAGCTTATAGTTCTTTTTAATGCAGGAAAACGTTTGGATACATGCGTCGACGCGCGTACACGGAAAAAACATCGTGGTGACGTCGGCGTTCCGCGTATCGACGCGCGGGTACGTACCTGTTAGAGCTTCGGTCACAGTGGCTTCGAAGGATAGCGGCTGCCAGAGACGCTGCTCTCCCAGCTCCAGTTCAAAGCTGAAGTCTGCCTTGCCATTTGCACCGAGCTGCAAGAGGACGAAATCCCGGCCAAGAAAAAAAATCACTACAGCAATGCTATCTGTTGGACATATATTAAAGCATAGACACCTGTAGAGAAAACGCTACAAACCCAATATATATATATATATATATGACAAACAAAGGTGCTTCACTACTCATTTCACCGCATATTTAATATTAAATTTTTACGACGTCACCTTGTATTAAACAATGCGAACTATGAACTATACTTTTCGTGCACAAACATATACGCTCAATGTATAAATACATCTCATGTCAGATCTTGAAGCTACTCTGTTTCATGTATACGATTTTGGATCGCTTAAATTTACAGGTATGAAGAGCACAGCACACAGCACACCTGGATAGGTGTGATCAACAGGTGTCAGGATTAAAGTGATTACATCACCGTAAATAGTTTAAAAAAAAAACTTTTCCATAAAATATAAGTAATTCTGTTCACTTTTTATGGTTAAATTGCTGCATTATACTTCATATTTTACTATATTGTTCGATGTGAACATACACTCGTGACGCATACATAGCCCAT
>NW_014577937.1:113685-118074 GCF_000485595.1 Priapulus caudatus
AAAAGCCATAAAAAAATGCTAGGTCACCGCTGAAACAAAAAATGTTTTTCAATCGCTCCGTCAGACCATGTCCTCAGAAAATGTTTAAAATCTGCCCTGTGCCCCATTGACCTTTGACTTGTGACCTCCAATTTCGGCACAGTGATGGCTTTTCCTACCATGATGCTATACACTGACTATCACGAGCCTAGGTCGAGCCGTTTAGATTTGTGCCGCAATTCTGCATTTCCTCCCTATATCTTAAGTTAAGGAGTGAATGTTCCCCCTTCTTTTACACCTCTTGACCTTTGACCTTTGACCCCCAGCTTCGACATCCCAACTCGTTTTGACGATCCCCCCCGATGTGCCGAATATCGTGACCGTACGTCGAGCGGTTAAGATTTGTGCCCAACTGTTGACGGACGGACGGACGCACGCACGCACAGACGGACGGACGGACGGATGGACGGACGACCGTGCGATTCTACAAGCTGCATCTGACTATGTCAGATGAGCTAAAAAATGGCAACAAACATTTTACAAATTTTACCATAGAAATTTCGTGACGTAGTCAATTTAACGGCCGTGTTAACGACATCGATAACGTACCTCCACGGTCTGCTCGTACTTTTTCTCCTGCTGTTGATACCCACTCGGCACGGTCAGGGCCACCACAGCAGTGCCAGCCACCGACTTACCATAGGTGTACCTAGGGTAAACAGGGAGAAGTGCAAACAGGCATGTTACATGTGTGTGCACACCTCCTGAACACTGCTATCACGTTACATAGCTGGCTGGTTAGTAGGAGCGAGCGCATGCGCTGCTGCTGCTGCTGCTGCTACTGCTGCTGCTGCTTCAGCTGCTGCCAAGCAGTGCTAGCTACCCCCCACGCTCGTACGCGCACGCACGCATACATGCACGCACACACGCGCACAAACACACGTGTAACACTTTATGAAATTTTAACATAGATCTATCAAGTGCAAAGCAAACAGAAGGTAGGCAGCTTACTTTGCACCGACTTTTCCTGTTGCCATGATCTTTGTACCATAGTAGTACGTTGGAACGTCCACAGTCACCTCAAACTTAGGAAGCACTGAAACACAAGTGACATAGGTGACAATAACATAAGTGACAATGACATCAGTGACAATGACATCAATGACAAAAACATCGGTGACAGTGATATCAATGACAGTGACACCAATGACAGTGACAACGGTGACACTGCACTGGCATCGGTTGACACAACCATTGTAACTAGACCACTAGTTAATGTAAGCACTCTGGTACTACGCGCAGCAAACAGGAGACACCGCGCAAGCCCCCCCAATAGTATAAGTACACTCACCATACTCATCGACCGTGAACGACTTCTTGACTGCTTCTCCCTGGAAGACAAAACCACCGACATTATCCAGTGAACGAGCGAGCAAATATATGCAACAGCAGCTAAACCTGCAGCATGTAGATGCACTGAGAATCATTCGTCACGTAAGAGGGCGAGGCCACGAGATTAATTGAATGAACATGCTGATGTCCGTTCAGGGGACCTCAGTGCCTACATCAGATGTCAAACTATCTACGCTGAGCAGGGAGTAACACTCTCACCTACATGCAGTCTCCTGCTAGGATAGACTGAAGATGGCGCGGATGACTGAGAGGGACAGTGAATGGGTTGAGGAAGACCGAGAGAGCTGCCGAGTGAGAAGTGGTGGGAGACCGGCAGAGCATGCCGAGATAAAACAAGTGCCGCAGAGCGACAGCGCTCAACTGACGTGTACTGTAGCCGGGTATTCTTCTAATAAACTCACTGGCAACCGAATCCAGAGAGACATGATACAAGATTGCATGGCACAGCTTTGCTGTTGATCCTGCGCGCTGCGCTCGGATGAGACGCGAAGTTCCGCGGGATATGCGCACGCGACCGCGGGGATGTTCAAGTAAGAAGCGCTGTCCGCAGTGGAGACATGCGCCAAATTCGAGGCCCGGCGCACGTCTCCACAGCGGTCAGAGGATGGTCTGTAGTTTTAGAAGATGACAATGATTATATGGACGATATTCTAGAAATTGGAGATTATAAAACAATAAAAAAATACGACTCAGTCATGCTCGAGATTAGGAGAGGAGAGGAGAAGACGAGAAGAGAGGACCTTGAGACTGAGAGAGGGGAGAGAGAGAGAGAGGAGAGAGGAGAGAGAGAGAGAGAGACGGAAGACGAGCGAGACGGAGAGAGATTAGAGAGAGGAGACGAGAGATAGAGATAGAGTAAGCTCACTCTGAGTACCTGATCGACTCGTCAACAGTTCCACGGGGGTTGAGGCTCAGCGTCAGGAGGATCGACCGACGGAACGACCCTCATGTGAACTAGAACAAACAACGCGACAAGTCGACAATTAGACCGACGCTCAGCTGTCGTCGCCCGACTTGCCCTAATTTATCTCTCTCCAGCTAATAAAACCTGAAACTTCTTCTACGCGTAACCACCCCAAGCTGTCATTGTTTTTCACGTAATATCTACCTCGAGCATACCAGTATTCAGGCAAAGCTATACTTCTAGTTATGTAATTCTTCAGCGAAGCAGAAGTCTTTTCATAAGTTCACGCCCTGTCATACCAGAGACGTAACATAGCATCGTCTTAGGGTCATAGATCCCGTTGAGTAGGCAATACCACACTCACCTAGTACTGCTCGGCCTCTGTAGATCGCCTCTGTACTGTCTGAACGAAGACGGAGAGATGCTTAGAGCTGAACGGTGACGATGCCCATCCTCTTCAAAGCTAAACTTTTGATTCGACCCCACGACGCGAACGAAACAGCTGCGGAAACGAGCGGTGGGCGCAGGCGTTAACAATCACATCCTCAGGATTTACCTGCGAGGGCGCGAGAGAGAAAGGCGGAAGGTGAGCAGAGAGGAAGCGTGAGAGAGAAAGACGAGGGCGAAGGTGAAAGGAGACGAGAGCAGAGAGAAACGAGAGAAAGACATGTCTCCGAAGAGAGAGAGAGACGGAGAAGCGAGAGAGGAGAGACGGAGAAGAGGAGACGAGATCGCACGAGAGGAGCGAGAGAGTAAGAGAGAGAGAGAAGAGAGAGAGGAGGAAGCGTGTGTGAGAGCTCGAGGGGAAGTCGTGGAGAGCAGCAGAAAGGCCCAGAGAGGACAGAGCGGCCGACGGACGAGAGGAGATTGGGAAGAGAGAGAAGAGAGAACAGAAGCAGTGCGAGAGATGAAGAGAGCACAGCAGGCAAGAGCAGAGCAAACCCGAGACCGAGAGGGGGGACAGGTCGAGAGAGGAAGGTGAGATGGCCAGCGCGGGAGCGCATGGCGGAGAAGCAACCAGCGGGCGTGCCGATCGAGCGTAGGCAGCGAACCCACATGCAATACCTGGCTCAAAGTTCTGCGACTTCTCAGCAATCACGTTGCTGGCGCCAACTGCCTTCGTGGAGTTCTTGTGCAGCTGTATCGTCACGGCAACCGCATCCTGCATGGTCTCGAGGATGTTCACGGTAGCTCTGTAGTCGAGACCGGGCCGAACAACCTTGGGAATCGTAACGACATATGTGCTGTAATGAATCCAGACAAGTCGTGTGTTAGCAAACAATTGAACACTGCGCAAGGAACAAGAGCCGCAGAGCGTCTGGGCTCATCTGAGGTCTGTATGCCTACGCATTATAAACGTTAACTAATATTCAGTCGTGCGTAGTACCCACATTTGGTTAGGCGCAGATATGCAAGACTCGCAGCTTGCGCTACACATCATTGTATAGACACGCCCCTAATCGCAGAATGGAGGGTGCGGGGAAAGGGTGGAGGGCAGGGGTGGGGGAAGGGGCGGGGGGAGGGGCTGGGGGAGGGGCGAAGGGCGGAGGGTGGGGGTAGCAGGCTTCTAATACGCAAAAGCCAGTTCACTCCATGTTAACAGTCAACAAATCCGATGTTTAACCCTCCTTCTTGAGGACTCAAAAGGTTATCAGACACTTACTCTTCGCACGTCAGTGCGAACAGCAGCATTCATGTCCTTCAATAAAGCCATAAAAAATGATAGAGGTCACGCTGAAACAAAAAAGTTTTCACATCGCTCCGTCAGACCATGCCTCAGAAAATGTCTAAAATCTGCCCTGTGCCCATTGACCTTTGACTGGTACCTCCAATTTCACACAGTGATGGCTTTTCCTACCGTGATGCCTATACACCAACTATCACGAGCCTAGGTCGAGACGTTTAGATTTGTGCCGCAATCTGCATTTCCTCCCTATACCTTAAGTTAAGGAGGGAATGTTCCCCTTCTTTTACACCTCTTGACCTTTGACCTTTGACCCCCAGCTTCGACATCCCAACTCGTTTTCGGTTACCCCCCCACGTCCCGAATATCGTAACCGTATCGTCGAGCGTTTAAGATTTGTGCCCAAATG
>NW_014577937.1:118084-128409 GCF_000485595.1 Priapulus caudatus
ATAGCCACAAGTTCCATCTCGCCGTAACACTTACATTGGCCTAGCTGTTCCCTACGACGTGTAACAGTCGGGAAGCGCCTGGTCGCGGTTAGAGCCGCGATAGCGGGCAACGTCAGGAGGCAGGACAGAGTAGAAGGTTCATCTATATGTGATGTGCAGACAAGAGCATCAAATATTAAGTAGTTATTATAAAGATGCATCAAGACAAAGAGAGAGATCGGGGGGAAGGGCATTAATAGCGCCAGACCAGATAATACAACAAAATTCAGCCTCAACATTATTCATACCTAGGGCGATTTAAGGATATAGGAGGTCTATAACGCTATGATAGGCGATGTCCGAATCGTGAAGAAGCACGAGGTTAAGGGAAGTATTAATAGTGCTGATGTACACCTGGGGCAGATAGTACCGGATAAATGTTGGATTCTAATATACGGGTCGCGCCGTGCATTAGAGAAGCAGAGTTTAACGAATTAATCATCGTGTGCTCAAATAGACCTTAGCAGATCATTTTACCTGCTTCCTCCTATAAGTGAACATAAAACTGCTATCTAAACTTAAGAGCAAGCGATAAGAGAGTCAGAGACGATTCCCACTGATCATGCCAAGAGAATATTCGAAGATGATCCGGCGCGTGTCGCATGTAAATGTAAACCCCCAGTTATCGGTCCGGAGCGGTCGGAACGGCGCGTGAGCGAGTGATATTGGAGGCGGATCACCGCCGCAGTGCCAGCCGTCGAGGTTGGTAACGTGATTGATCCGACTAGCCGTAGGTCTCGTACAGGCGTAGAACAACAGGGGCAGACGAGAGACATAAGCGAGAGACAGTACGCCATCGACCGGAGAAAGCCGGGTCACAACAGGCGCGTAGCAGAATATAAATAAAGCTAGGGAACAGAAGGGGACAGCCGAGTGCCGCGAAGACAGTGCCGACGGTCGAGCCGAACCACAAAACCACTATGGCATATACGTAAATATGGTTCCTTTCTATGTAGTTACTTACACAGTACGTTACTTATCGAGTAAACGTTATCGGTTGGTTTGGTTATAGGCAGCACGTGAACATTCTCAGTCGGTAGAGCAGGATTACAGTAAACGTCATGTCGGTATGCTAGGATATTGCCCGTCCCGATCTCTGATCAGCGTACCTACTTCGATTATTATGGTGTTGTCTGGTTACCCTCTATCTAGTGAGTGTATCCAATTCTCACCGCGATGCGTTCCCTCGGATCGCTGATCACGCTGGAGTTCTCGAGTTGAGATGTCCTCCGACCCTGCTAGAGCGCTGTCCACGACACCGCTACACAGTCCTTGTATTATGAGAGCTGTGGATCACACTGTTAACTCATCCATTACTGTGAAGAAGCGAGAGCGCCAAGTAAGTATGTCCTCGGAGCGAATTGCAAGTACCAACGAGGAGGGGCGGTCCGCGAGCGAAGTCGCATGTTTATTGAAGTGTACGTGTGTAAGTCGGCGTGGATTTGGTTTAATAAATATCGCTATTGCGTGTCCCGTATCCTAAAATTACGTGTTGCTTGCGTATCAACGAGTGTATCTTATTATCAATGCGATTGGTTATTGCCTTCGCAAGGTGCTAAAACATAACATACCGCACACCCGTCGCGCGGAGCTTCATTAAAGAAGCACCGGTGGACATTAAAATGATTGCCGCGCGGTAACCAGATATAAAATTTCAGTCACTGTGATACGTAGCGCTAACGCCTATGAGTGAGTCTAATCCGATTGTTTTTCAGCATTTATATGCACCATTCCGTTTCAGAAATCGCAGGCGCCCAGGGGTTAACGGTAGTAAAGGGGTTTGAGGTAAGCTTTTGGGGACGCTAGAGCTAGGCCGTACGATGGCGCAAGGATAAATATCGCGGAGATAATCGTTCAGATTATGGACAGGCACTGAGCCATCCTAAAGTTGGATGAGAGAGATAAGAGATGAATGAAACTTACAGGGGAATACGGGGGGGGGAGATTACGGAAAATTTTACGCGGCGGTACCATGCCGAAGCCGTAGATAGCATGAAATTAGGAATATGGATGGCAGTTGGAGGGAAATAGCGAGGGTTGTCGCGCTCGGCGCTGGGCGGGCGAACGCGCGATTTAAAAAGAGCGCTCTTTAGATTGACGACGGCGGGTTGGCTTACGCATTTTTGCATCGACAAACAAGTGAGAACTCGCGATAGGGGTGAGGAGCTGATAGAGCTGATGAGGGTGAGATTCGGGGAATGCAGTGTCGAACGACTAGCTGCCGAGACAGGCATTATGAAAAGCGATCGGGCAGAAAGCGGACGACGACCGATCCAGGATATACGAGGAATTCGCCATCGCGCAGGCGCGCCTGGGTGGGGTGTGGAGTGGTACGGCCTAAACTGCCCGGCGGCCCGTGGGGCCGAGCAGTAGGACCAGGCGGGGGGGGGGATCTCCTGCGGGTCGGTCCTGGATGCAGGACCTTTAGTGCGAGTGGTATTTATTCAGGAATGCGGCCTTGGCTAAGAAGGCGATTAAAGGAAACTAATCGCAAGGGATCCCGAAGAGCCCTCAAGACAGCGGACAAAATTATGCGAGCGGTGAAGATACCGGCCTAGATCAAAGATGCGGTAGCATGAGGAAGGAGAAGTCCCGATGGATAGTTAATAGCGTCACGCAAGGAAGGGGAAGTCAAATTGAGGCAGATGTAAACGAAGGTAAGCGGGGAATGGTAGAGGGAGCGGTAGGGATAAGTAGGGCGTAGACAACCCATACGACCGCAGCATCGCTCGCGCGCAGGCGCCACCGAGACCGCCAGCACACGAGGCGAAGAATTAAAGGCCCAGCGAGGCGAAGTTCGGCGGGAGAAAACGCGCCCGACATGGACAGTACAGGCGGGGGCCCCAGACAGCAGAGGCAGGAGAGCAGCCGCCATGCAGGGCTTAACCCCACAGTATAAAAATGGAACACCCAGCCGGCAAAAACCGTAGCTGCTGCGGCTAGGTCTAACAAGCCAGTCATATTGTAGACAGTTGCAAAGGCATTTAAAAACCCCAGACTCCCTTACTGAAGGAGCAAAGGAAGGTGCAGTAAACAGGGCAGCCCGAACAAGTTTTTTCCTTCCTCAAAGAACATGCTTAAACAGTATCTGCAGAAATCCGCCTTTGCCATTGAGCGCGAGCGGGTGATCAAGCACCGAGCCACGGGATGTATAAGCGATTAATGCTCTTTTTCAGACTCTGGGGAGAGTTTCCCTAGTTTCACGAACGTCTGAGCACGGTTACCGGACGGCAGGACAGTCCACGAAGGATGAGAAAGCGTAGATAAGAGAAAACTTAGTATTGAAGAACAAGCCGGTACGGGCGGACATTACAGGCATACGGATTAGCAGAATTTTACTACCGAATAGGAAAGTGTCCAGCAGAGTAGAATGCCGTTATCACCGAAAGGGTGTACACGCAGACTTTGTTGCTAGGAGCCGATTTCTTTGAGAAAGCGACGAGCGACAATCAGAGTTTTCGATAACAGGGCTATTTAAAAAAAAAACGGGCTAGCGGTAGGATCATAGTCACCGCGCTATTTACTAGCAAAACGTCTCTAGGGGAAGGTGACGGATACACCCCGACTTTAGAAAAACGATATATGTTTAACCCCGCATCCCAGGTAGAGATCGTGACGTGGTTAAGACAAAGGTCAGCTATAGAGGGGAGACAGTGGTAAGTACTAGAAGGGGCAGCTATAATCTCACGAGGTCGTTTGCAGAGAAAGCCGGGCGGTACACGTGGTGGCCTACGGTAGAACAGGGTGAATACAAACAGCGTACAGTGTGTGAAGACGACACGGACGGAATGGATTAGCGTTAGCGAAGAATTAATAATAGCCATAGCTGAGGCCTCTGACCCACGAGGAGTACGGCCCTGTAAAGCTAGCCACAGAAAGGGAGAGATAAGGGGGGCACCTTAGCGAGCGACCCACTTTCCCGAATAACTACAGAGCGTTCTTGGTGACGCGCAAGGGGGAGAGAGAGCCCGTTGAAGAAATTATAGAGGCTAACAGGGACCTGTTGTACTTAACAATCAAGGACTTGGCGTAAAAGACCTGCGTTAAGATGTATATCGGACACAAAGACGCGCGCCGCCGGTACGAACGCATCCGTACAGAGTGCGTAATAAACCAGCAAAAGTAATCGCACGCGTTGTCGTGCGAGCCTAGGCGCTGTCGCGGCGTGCAGCCCGATCCGAGTTAGCGCACCGCGAGTGCCATCGGCGAACCGTCCAAAGTCCGGGCCGGGTCTGGGGGGTCTGGGCTGGGGTGGCGGGGTTGTATAGCGAGCGGGGGGGGTGGTTGGCGTGCTAGCAAACCCCAAAGAGTGTGTCCCAGCTACCTGAACTTAGTTGGTCGCGCAGGACTTAGCGGAGCGGCGGGGCCGGGTGGGCCTGAATAGAGATTCACAGGAAAGCGCAGATATCGCCGCGTCCTGTGCGAATCTTATCCGAAAATGTACTAGCCAAAGTAGAGGGGGCCAAAATTTTAGAAGCAGCCCTAGCATCTTTGCTCCGCATATTGGGCAGATAAAATGGCGGGGAGCGAAGACAAACATAAAACAAGCCCTTCTGTACATATAAGCCTCATATGAATTTGAATAGCGATGCCATTCGGGTTTACAAGGGGCACGGTAGTAAGTTCAGAGTTAGCCTAATAAGCGATCTTCTAGTACGCGGTTACAACCACATGTGCTAATGGCATACCTGCGACGCGACATTTTTAATAATTATAAGCCATACGCTTCGAAAACTCATTTTAAAACATATCTCGGAAGTGCCTCAGCCGCTTTTACCTTAACGCAGACTTAAGGATAAAAGGCTTCAACAATGCATTTCTTAAGCCATCCCTCGAGTTTCTGGCCAGTATAATCCACGAACGGAAAGGTATTGCCCTAAACGATAAAAAAGTGGAGGCCAATCAAAAAGCCCTTCAAATCCCGCTCCACAGTGAAAGAAATGCAGAACAATTCCTCGGGTATGTCAAATTTCATAACCGAAGAATTCATAAGGAGGTACGGCTAAGATCGCTGAAACCATTTGACCAAGACTTAACGGGAAGTACCGTTAAGTTTGAGATTGGACCCGGACTAGCCAGAGGCGAGCGTTTAACGACGTTAAAAAGGCGATTACAGAAGCCCCCATTTAGCGTATCCGAATCTCCAGAAGCCATAAAACTGCTATCCACCGGGACCGCGTCGCAGACAGCGATTCGGGCAGTTTGACACAGGACGACGATGACGGAAACGAAAGTCTGGTAATTCAGTTCTTATCAGTCACGCATGTCCAGCAAAACGCAGCTAGGGTGGCCACAGACTTGGAAAGGAGCCTGACGGCGCATCGTGCGTTTGGCCCGTTAGCCGAGCTAGCGAATTACTTATACGGAGCGCGACAGTTTTCCGTGATTTACCGATCACTAAGACCTTTAAAGCTTCACTCTTCGAGATCGAAGGAAGCCGTGAAAGAACCCGGGGGCGGATGGTTCAGAGCTATTGGCAATTACGCTGTCCAGAGTATAACGCTGAAGTGTCTGCGTGTGAGGGCGGCACCGGCTGTAGAGGGCTGAACGTGGCCGGAGATTTGTGCCCAACTGTTGACGGACGGACGCACGGACGGACGCACGGACGGACGCACGGACGGACGCACGGACGATCAAGCGATTCTACAAGCTGCATCTGACTATGTCAGATGAGCTAATAAATACTGGCAGCGAGATGCGTGCATGGCGATTTCAGGTAAATAGTTGGTTCCGGATACGGACCGTGTGGCTAAACACACCCAGTGAACACACCTGTGTGTTTAAGAGGGGAAGGGTTATCCATTAAAATCATAGGTTGTAATCATGGTTGGATCTTGGAACAGACTTGAGGGAAGGGTCAGTGGAAGTGTCTGGATTAGGGATAGGGTTCCAGTTAGTTGTAAGACTGTAAGAATAAAAAAAATCGTTAGTTATGACTATCTATAAAATATCTATATTTAGTGCTGCTACAATGGCAGAATTCTTTCTTAGTAAGGTTCGACCTGTACTTACTTTTCACCATTTAACTGGACAGCGCTTATCAAAAGCAGTAATCCTAAAATTCTCATGTTGACTTCTGTTCTTAGCACTTGGAAATGCGGCTAGCACGAAGACAACAGCACCTACACCCTGTAAACAGGAAATAACGACCTGATGAAATGACACGCGCGCACATATGTATCACTCGCAGCGTAAGAATATGATGGGCGTGCGGAACATGGATACAGACAGCACTGCTAATATTGACCCAGACATGGCTGTCACGCTAAACATATGTCTATTCATTGCCATAATATCAGGAGTGTATCAATACACTCCTGATAATATGCATACATCTAACCATTGCTCAGGCACCATTATCTCAACACAAGGCAATAAAAGCACCACTTCATGTGCTGATGTAAAGCCGTGGTAGGAGCCAGGTTGAATCATGTCGCACCGTGTCAATTATTTACATCATAAAGTTATTGCAAATTAAACTATAGCGATCGATATTCGGGTAATGAAGACCGGGGTCGTTACACACATCCCACTGACATACATGTACAGTTATACGAACAGGATCTGAAACAGCTGTACGGCACATATATGCATGATGCACGCACCTGTAATAACACGTGTATTAATTATTACACACAAACACACGTACGTATATGCAACTACGAATTCCTGCACTGGGTGTATAGCATCACACTTTCTTGAAAATGTCAAGTAAGTGTGGCTGACAAGCACATTATAACTCAGGATGGTGCATCGTCCATGCCCTCCCAGTCCCAACGATACTACGCACATATCTACCTCTTATCATATTTTCACATGACACATCGACTACGAGTCATATTCTCAATGGGACTTTGACAAATAACGTGCACATTTGTTAATATTTGACAGCGCATTTCCCGCGATAAGGTGATAGTATATATCCCTTCGCCAGAGGTGCAGCAAAGGGCTTGCTGCTTGGTAATCGAGTGATACTACCTCTTTGTAAATAACTGGCCACTTAGTTTTATTACTAATATTACTATTAGTACTATTACTATTCGCTGTGGCTATTCTTAGTTAAGTTACGAGTAGAAGTACACAAAGTCAAGTTTGAAATTGGTGAATCATTTCATTTAATGAGCTAGAGGCTAAAATAAACAGGTTTGAAAAATCAAACTTTACAGAGCGTTGGAAGCGTGATGCAAGAACAATACAGGCAGCAAAGGAGAGATTAGATAAATGCTTAAATGCAGAGTTGAAATACTATGAAGTCAAATACTGTTGCATCCACGGTGGACAAAGGTTCGTTACCAAGTCGAAAGGAATGAGAACTTCACTGTAACTTGTAAGTATTACCAGTACTGTAAATATGCTCGTATAATTGATAAGCTCTGCAATATTTGGTTACTTCCAACATTCTGTGGTGGTTAACAACATTTTTACAAGACTGTGCAGTACAGAAGTGTACATCTCTAGCATCTCCGGAGACTAGCAAAAAGTGGACCCACTACCGGTACCGGGAGAATACCAACAGCGAGTATTAGTGCCGATATTCAGTCTTGCAACTGGTTTGACATGTGGCTAAACAGAAGAATTGCTCCGACCTGTGATTGGAAGATAAAAAATAGAATTCGTTACGTTTCTCAAGTCTGTCGATATATGACACACATACAACTCGATTGATAACAAAACCTAGTCTAAGGGGGTGAGGGAAGTAGCTATTGCGTATTCAACCTTCCCCTCCCCCTCTCTTCTTTTTCTCTCCCCCCTCCCCCTTCCCATATGCCGGGCTTCCTGTGCCATCACTGATGTTTTTGAGCTAATCAGAGGTTGGAGCAATTCCTCTATTTAGTGTCATGTTGCCAGTCCGCGGCTAAACCGAATTGCTTTGAATACAACACGAACACTACTTGAACAAGAAACTCTTCGCAAAGTTAGCAAATATTCGGAGAAATATTATATAAAGAGTGTAAATGTTGAAATTGTTTGAAAACTAGAAAGAGCAGTTGTCGCCAACTACATGTATCCCCCCGTGATCTAGTATGAATGAAATATCTCTGTAAGGATGTAGAAGGTAGGTAAAGTTAAATATTAAAGTCACAAAGACAAAGGTTTGTTACACAACTCATCTGCCTGAGATGTGCAAGTATGTTCAAATTGGTTGCCTATAGGGGTTTTTGTACGTGACACACCTTCTCCCCAAGATGTGTAAGTATACGAAGTTGCTCGCGCTAGGTCAATTAGGGGCCAAGTTATAGAGCGGAAGGGAAATATGATAAAGGTTAAGGTCAAGGTCAATGTCAAATAAAGGTCGCAGTGACCTGGTTTTGATACGCGACACACCTTCTCCCCAAGATGTGAAAGTATACCAAGTTTGGTAGCGCTAGGTCAATTAGGAGCCGAGTTATAGAGCGGAAGGAAAATATGATCAAGGTCAATGTCAAGGTCAAATAAAGGTCGCAGTGACCTGGTTTTGATACGCGACACACATCCCCAAGATGTGTAAGTATACCAAGTTTGGTAGCGCTAGGTCAATTAGGGGCCGAGTTATAGAGCAGAAAGGAAATATGATCAAGGTCAAGGTAAAGGTCAAATGAAGGTCGTAGTGACCTGGTTTTGGTAGCGCTAGGTCAATTAGGGGCCGAGTTAGAGAGCGAAAGGGAAATATGATCAAGATTAAAGTAAAGGTCAAATAAAGGTCGCAGTGACCTGGTTTTGGTACGCTGCTCACCTTCTCCCCAAGATGTGTAAGTATACCAAGTTTGGTAGTGCTAGGTCAATTAGGGGCCGAGTTATAGAGCGGAAAGGAAATATGATCAAGCTCAAGGTAAATGTCAAATAAAGGTTGTAGTGACCTGATTTTGGTAGCGCTAGGTCAATTAGGGGCAGAGTTATAGAGCGGAAGGGAAATATGATCAAGGTCAAGATAAAGGTCAAATAAAGGTCGCAGTGACCGGGTTTTGGTAGCGCTAGGTCAATTAGGGGCCCGAGTTATAGAGCGGAAGGGAAATATGATCAAGGTCAAGGTAAAGGTCAAATAAAGGTCGCAGTGACCTGGTTTTGGTACGCTGCTCACCTTCTCCCCAAGATGTGTAAGTATACCAAGTTTGGTAGTGCTAGGTGAATTAGGGGTCGAGTTATAGAGCGGAAGGGAAGGGTAGGTAGGTAGGCTTTTCTTGAGGGGGTCTTTTTACAAATTCAGCATATATTGGTGTCTACATGCTCGGGTGTGCTTGTGTTGAGATACCTTTTATGTTGAATGTTTGTTTTGCTTGGTACATATAATGTACAATGATACAGTTTGTAAAAAAAATAATGGGAAAAATCAATAATTTTTTTTTTAGTTGGCCCCTTTTTGAGGGGTCGGTCAGGTGAGGGCAAACAAACAACATTTTTATTATGGCCTGGCATATGGCAGCCCATATTGGAAGAAAACACTTGTCTTAACTGGTGACCCTCCAACTTGCCATAGTGCCCTTAATGATGAAATTTCTGAATAAACTAAAGGCAAATCCTGGCTTGTCCTAATAATTGACAGACCACGCAACAAAAGGCCTATATAGACCTACTGTGAACATACTAGCAGTGTGCAAACATCACAAAATGTTCTCATTGAGCCAGAAATGTGCTCAAAAGTTGACTATTTTGAAAACTTACGTCAGACGCAATTAAGTTATTTGTATGAAGTGCCAGATAACGCAAAATAGTATCCATACGCCATAGCGCAAATAGTTCCTGCAACGAAAACACTATATTTGTTTCCTGATTGCATATATATGTAATGTAGATAACGATATATGATTTAAACAAATTTCACAATTTTGTACTGAATAAACATGTAATAATGAATTATAACTTGTTTTATTATAGAAAAGAACTGATATATGCAAGCTCACAGTAGGTCTATATATGCATTTAGCTGCGAGGTTAAGCAACTTTAAACATTAAAGGCACAGATTGCCTGCTAGCATTTTCTCTCGTTTATAGCTGTCACTAAGAACAGTTCCCAGTTAGGGAGGAGGTTAGCTGCTGGCCCCAACCCCGTTCGCCCCATTGGCTATTGTCGGTTATACTATAGGCAGCAACAGTAGGGCCACTGCCAGCTTGCTACAAAAGACACACTGACTCTCTACTCTATCCATACTTTTCATTCATTAACATTCAAACAGACACACACACACACTCACGCACGCACGCACGCACGCACGCACGCACGCACGCACGCACGCACGCACGCACGCACGCACGCACGCACGCACGCACGCACACACACACACACACACACACACACACACACGACACAC
>NW_014577937.1:128419-129470 GCF_000485595.1 Priapulus caudatus
CGTATTCGCTGTTGGGGCGCGGCTTTGCCGCGAGCTGTGCGCTGCGCGCAAAAACCGGGGCCGCAAGTCCGTCAAGTGCGCCCTCCTGCCACCTCGTTCGTGCTCAGAGCATATATCTAGGATACTACTAGTACAGATCTCAAATCTATGATAGCTAGGCTTTGCTATACCGGTAGTACAGTAATAAAGATACAGCTGTGTAACTTTAATGACTTCGCTATATTTACATGTTATCATGGATATGCGTCGACCGCGAGCGTAGTGGTGGTGGTGGGAGGAGAGTGCGGGAAGGGGCTCTAATAGCAAAAGCAGTTGCCGCGAGATGGCGCGTACAAGTGTTATCAATAATCAAAGATGGCATCACCCTTCGTGCGTGATAACCTCATTCCATTGAGTTGCTGAAATCCAAGTATATTCAGGCAGGCGAGAATTTCACTCAGCTGTGAGTTAACACATCTGCATTGCAGGTTGCCAGGCAATAATTATGATTAGAATAGTGCCAGTTCACCCCCATGCATGCGTAATGGGCTGCCCCCCATGTTTTTGCCTACCCACGCGAGTATTCAGGGTTCATTACAGTGTGCTAATACAGGGTGCTATTCAGGGTGCTAGTACAGACTGCTTTAAAAAATAATATGATTTAAAGAGCGTAAACCTTGTTCAACAAACATTTGCCTTTGCAATTGAACTGTGCAACTGTAGACTCACATCCACAAAATCCAAAGTTCAGTCCTTTGTTAACAGTCAACAAATCCATGTTTAACCCTCCTCTTATCCGACACTTACTCTTCGCATGTCAGCGGAAAGTACACTTTATGGTCCTTTCAATAAAGCCATAAAAATGGTAGGTCACCGCTGAAACAAAAAAGTTTTTCAATCGCTCCGTCAGACCATGTCCTCAGCAAATGTCTAAAATCTGCCCTGCCCCCCATTGACTTTTGACCTGTGACCTCCAATTTCGGCACAGTGATGGCTTTTCCTACCATGATGCTATACACCAACACTATCACGAGCCTAGGTCAAGCCATTTAGATTTGTGACGCCATACTGC
>NW_014577937.1:130458-131155 GCF_000485595.1 Priapulus caudatus
AAGAGAGAGAGAGAGAGAGAGAGAGAGAGAGAGAGAGAGAGATAGAGCAAGCTCACTGATATGTCGACGTCAACAGTTCCACGGTGAGGCTTCAGGTCAGAGGTCACGACAACGACCCTCATGTGAACTAGAACAAACAACGCGACAGTCGACATTAGACCGACCTCACGTTCGTGCGACCTTGCTAATTATCTCTCTCCAGAATAAAACCTGAAACTTCTTCTACGGTAAAGAAAGCTTTCATTGTTTTTCCGTAATATCTACCTCAGCATACCAGTATTCAGGAAAGTATACTTCTGTTAGTAATTTCTCAGAAGAGAAGTCTTTTTCATAAGTTCCACCCTGTCATACCAGAGACGTAACATAGCATGTCTAGGGTCTGATCGTTGAGTAGGAATACCACACTCACCAGTCTGTCCGGCCTTGTAGATGGCCTTGTCTGTCTGAACGAAGACGGAGAGATGCTTAGAGCTGAAGGTGACGATGCCATCCTCTTCAAAGCTAAACTTTTGATTCCACCCCACGACGCGAACGAAATAGCTGCCGGAACCGAGCGTGGGCGGCAGGGTTAACATCACATCCTCAGATTTACCTGCGAGGGAGAGAGAAAGGGGAAGGTGAGAGAGAGGAAGCTGTGAGAGAGAAAGAGAAGGAAAGGTGAGAAAGAGAGAGAGAGAGAGAGAGAGAGAGAGAGAGA
>NW_014577938.1:0-437 GCF_000485595.1 Priapulus caudatus
ACACACACACACACACACACACACACACACACACACACACACACACACACACACACACACACACACACACACACACACACACACACACACATACACATGCACGCGACGTTTACGTGCATCGACACATGACGGCGACAAAATTACGCGTCGCTTTAAATGCATGCGATATTTTCCACGTCGCTGCACATGCCGATACGCGGCGGCTGCTCTCAGTGTACACGACCAACGAGACTGTCAGTGAAGTCAGAACAGCGACAGCAGCGGCGACAGTAACAGCCACAGCAGCAGCAAGCAGCAGCAGTAGCCACAGTAGCAGCAGCAGCAGCAGTAGCCACAGTAGCAGCAGCAGCAGCAGCAGCAGCAGTAACAAGTACCACAGCCACCATCACCACTACCACCACCAGCCGCAGCAGCAGCAGCAGCAGCAGCAGCAGCAG
>NW_014577938.1:1039-6039 GCF_000485595.1 Priapulus caudatus
GAGAGAGAGAGAGAGAGAGATCGAGAGAGAGAGAGGAGTAGAGAGAGAAGAGAGAGAGAGAGAGATCGAGACAGAGACAGAGACAGAGACAGAGACAGAGACAGAGACAGAGACAGAGACAGAGACAGAGACAGAGACAGAGACAGAGAGCAGAGAGAGAGAAGAGAGAGAGAGAGAGCAGAGCGAGAGAGAGCAGAGAGAGAGAGAGAGAGAGAGAGAGTGAGAGAGAGAGAGAGAGAGAGAGAGAGAGAGAGAATAGAGAGAGAGAGAGAGAGAGGAGTAGAGAGAGAGAGAGAGAGAGAGAGAGAGAGAGAGAAGAGAGAGAACGAGAGAGAGAGAGAGAGAGAAAGAAGAGAGAGAGAGAGAGAGAGAGAGAGAGAGAGAAAGAGAGAGAAGAGAGAAGAGAGAGAGAGAGAGAGAGAGAGAGAGAGAGAGAGAGAGAGAGAGAAGTCTGCAGACACACTAATGGATTCATAACATTAAAATCAAAACAAAATAAAATATGAGTGTCATAATGTATGGCATCAAAGCCTTCAGGACAACAGCCACAGTTACGCAAATCTCCCATTCTACGTCAGAAAGGACCGTCGTGTCGAAAGTTCACTCGCTCGATGCAATATAATAATTTCACCCTATTCTATTCCATTTTGTTTTTAATATATTATAATATATATATATAATTTCCATAACGTCATGATTAGTTATAATTATTTTCTGACAACCAGCCCAGTTTACTAACGATTATCTTTCTACCCATCACGACCAGAATCCTACATTCTGCCCTAATTCTACAATCGTCCCCGCTACAGAGCCGGCCGGTATATAATTGTAGCTCAAAATAACAAAAAATCAAAACTTACCCCGTTGTTTTTCGCAAACGTGATTTTTGGTCTTTCTTCGGATCGCTGCTGCAATAAACAGAAAGAGAAAAGATTTAATTTAGCCGTTAGACGAGCGTATATCAGAGACAGCTGTGATAGAATCGAAATCCTTTCACACGGGGAGTTTAAACTGCAGGCCAGAGAAGTTCATCCCAATCGCAACACACGCACGTCACCGGTGTTGCACCGCCGCCGCGCGCGCGCAACGGCACGCCACGCACGCACCGCACACAGAGACACACACATGCCACTCTCTCTCTCTCTCTCTCTCTCTCTCTATCGTTAGTAGCGTGTGAATGCGACAATGAACTGTCATCTGTTAATCGACTAAGCAAACAACGGAAAACAGAAGCGGAAAAACCAAACGATAGTCGGAGCCGGACTAACACAGCGTCACCGCAGGAATCTATCGAACGAGGTTAAAGTCTGCCGGGAAGCAAACTACTGGCCGCTGTAAACGTTGGTTGTGGTGCTGACGACGAGCGCACACATCTGTCGTGTCGTATATCTAACCGTGTTAATTAAGACTACCTATAGCACCGAGATGACTCGATACAGCATCGTCACGCATTCCCGTCCCACACCTACACCCCACGCCTGCACCCCACCAGCACCCCACACCTACCCACACCACCACCCCAGTGACCCCATGCTTACCCCACCACACACTATCCACACCTCACACCTACCAGGCTACCCTCACCACCACCTCACAGATCCACACTCCACCACACCTCACGCTTACCCCACACATTCCCACTCCACCGCACACCTACCCTCACCACCACATGAACCCACACTCCACCACCACTCCCGCCCGACCCAACCCCACACTCCTACACCTCACACCTACCTCCCCCAACCCTCCAACGCATACTCACGCTGACACCAGAGCTTGTTAAAACCGGGCGATTCACTCCTGTTTTGCCATTGCATTCATACGGAAAAATAGCAGTGTGCTGACAGATTTGAAGAAATGCGTGACCGCTGAATCCACCCTGGCACACATACACACAACAAACGCACAACCACGCACGCAACGCAACCGCAAATAATGCACGCACGCACGCACAGCACGCAAAAGCTCCACACGCACACGCACACGCACACGCAACACGCACACGCACACGCACACGCACACACCAACACAGTGATTTAATGATGGCATCTGACACAGCGCAGACATATGCCACTGTACATACACACCAGGCGCAGGCGGTTTAGGGCAGTATGACATCCGCAGCTCTGTAACAAGTCTATTCATCTCTGTACTAAGTGTATTCATCTCTGTACTAGTGTATTCATCTCTGTAAGTGTATTCATTCTCTGTACTCGTGTATTCAGCTATGTACTCCGTGTATTCATCTCTGGTAACTCGTGTATTCATTCTATGTAGCTCGTGGTATTCATCTGCTGTACAGTAATTGAACCCTGTACCTAGTGTATTCAACCTCGTACTCGTTGTAATTCATCTCTGTACTAGTGTATTCATCTCTGTACTCGTGTATTCATCTATGTACTCGTGTATTCATCTATGTACTCAGTGTATTCACCTCTGTACTAGTGTATTCACCTCTGTACTCGGTATTTCATCTCTGTTAACTAGTGTATTCATTCGGTACTCGTGTATTCATCTCTGTTACTGTGTATTCATCTATGTACTCGTGTATTCATCTATGTACTCCGTGTATTCATCTATGTACTAGTGTATTCATTCTGTACTCGTGTATTCCTCTCTGTACTTCAGTGTATCCTCTCTGTACTAAGGGTATTCACTCCTGTACAATGTTTATTCATCTGCTGTAACTCGTGTATTTCATCTCTGTAACTCGTGTATTCCATGACTATGTACTAATGTATTCATCTCTGTACAGGATTCCTCTCTGTAGCTAGTGTATTCATCCTCTGTACTAGTGAATCATCTTCTTAACATAGTGTATTCATCTTTGTACTTAGTACTAGTGATTCATCTTATGTGCTAATGTATTCATCTCTGTATAGTGTAGTGTATTCATATCCTGTACATGTTAAGTGTATTCATCTCTGTACTTATTGTGTAGTTGTATTCATCTCTGTATATGTATTCATCTCTGTACTAGTGGAGTGTATCATACTCTGTACTTAGTGTATTCATCTCTGTAACTAAGTGTAGTGTATTCATCTCTGTAACAAGTGTATTCATCTCTGTACTAGTTGTAGTGTATTCAATCTCTGTACAAGTGTATTCCATCTCTGTCCCTAGTGTAGTGTATTCATCTCTGTCAAGTGTAGTGTATTCAATCCTCTGTACTAGTGTATCTCATATTATTTACTCCGCCATAGGGGTTGGCAGGAGGTTATGTTTCACCGGCCGTGCTGTTTGAATCTGTTTGTTGGTTTGTGGTTTGGTACAGGCCTAACTGGAAAAGTAAATGGACGGATTGTCATAAAATTTTCAGGATTAGGTTCAGAAACGAGGTACTTTAGAATTTATACATTTGTGGTCATTCCCGATCCAAATTATTTAATTAATTAATTAATGAAATAAAAAATTATGCACTTAATTAATTAATTAAAAAAAATAAATAAAAATTTTCACAGTGAGAGAATTCAGCTGCCTTGGCGAGGTCTCGTACTCTCAGAGTGCTCTAGTTACTCTTGCATCCGTCGGCATCCTCAATCCCTGATCATAACAGCGTCATCAACGTACCCGTGTAGCAGCAGTAGCTGCAGATTGACGCTAAGAAACTCTCTGCTCAATTCGTTTTCGCTGTGACCATCGTCTATAAAGCTGGGGGCTAGCACGAGCCGTATTTTTTCGTCGGCCGAATCGCGGCAAATTTTAAAATGCGCTAAGAAAAATTCGCACCGTGTGCCCGTTCACGCGTCGACAAAACGATTTTTGTACGCCGTACGACTCCGCGCCGTTATTCAAAAATGTTGAGATATTTTTCGGCCGATATTTACCCGGCGAAGATGCCGCTGGGGCAAATTCGCTCGTCGCCGTGTCCGGCGTATTTTGTCGAGCGATCGTTTTTTTAAAACCAATCTAGACGTGTTGTTGATGATCATGTGATGCATCATCGTGATCATCTGATTCCGTCCGAGTGGCCGTAACGCGTAGCGGCTCTCCGAAATATCGCTAACGTAGTGCCTGGCTTCGTGATGGGCGATAAATTCGCTGGCGATTTAATCGCCGCGATCGGGCGAAAAAATACGCTCGTGTGTGCCCAGCTTAATGATGTCAAATGACCGGTTCACGTACATGAGCTTTGAAGGCGGTCATCACATCTCATTACATACTCACTCATTCAAGTCCGATTTCACGTACGTGCCTCTTTCTTTCTAAACGAACTGACGTGCATACATACATACACGCACGCACGCCCGCAAGCACACACCGGGAGAGCCTGATTAGAGATGGGTGATGGCACGCCCGCAAGGCACACACGCACGCCCGCAAGCACAAGTGCACACGCACGCGCGCGCGCACGCACACACAGGGCAGAGCCACTCATGCACACCGAAGACGCACGCACGCACGCACGCACGCACACACATCTTTTCGGCTCGTATGTGTGCCATTCCGCTCGGCTTATAAGGGAAAGAACTGCCAAAGCTCGCCGCAGGCGGCGTGGCCGCAGTGAAGCAGGAGGCCATATCGAGTGAATGGCCAAGAGGGTTCATCTCACACAACGGCCGTCGAGGAAGAGAGAGAGGCAGGCAGAGAGAACGCCATACAAAGTGTGAGCAAGCCCGCGAAATCCGCACCGCCGAAAAACTGGCTCGTGTTACTGCACCGTAGACGGCGCCGACGCCTGCAGAGCGGAAACCCGCGAGGAGTGGCTGCACGAGGCCGACGCGCGGACAGTCTAACGCAGCAGACATCCCTCCCTCCCGGGAACCGCTTCTGTTTACGCGTGGGGCAAATTCTCGCATGGAAAAATTAGCACCTTCATATTTAGCTACTGCCGGAGAGAGAGAGAGCAGAGAAGAGAGAGAGAGAGAGAGAGGAGAGAGAGAGATGAGAGAGGTGAGATGAGAGAGAGAGAGAGAGGGAGAGAGAGAGAGAGAGGTAAAGTTATGCACGGCTATACCGATCTACAGAATGACTCCGACGTTTCACGATGAGCCATGCAC